>NC_057922.1:45077752-45345014 GCF_018873765.1 Telopea speciosissima | reverse complement strand
CTACTTTCCTTACCACCACTTCTACACCCTGGATTATTAATTCAGGGGCTTCCACCCATATGATTGGTAAGTCATCATTATTTAATTCATTTTCATCTAGTTCACAGTCACCACCTGTAATTCTTGCGAATGGCACTTCTACATCAGTTGTTGGTCACGGTACAATTTCTCTTAATCCTAACATCTCTCTCCTCAGTGTTGCATGTTCCTAAATTTCCATAAGTCTTCTTTCTGTTAGTCAGTTGACTAAAGCACTTAATTGCTGAGTGACATTTTTTCTTCACTGTCTTTTTCAGGGTCTTCACACAAGGAAGATGATTGGTGGAGGATGTGAGAAAGATGGACTGTACTATCTCTCCTTTGCTGCCCCTTCTGCTTCTTCTGTTGCTACCCCTGTTGGTGGAGTTTCTCCTTTTCAGTGGCATTGTCGGTTAGGACATTTGTCCTTGTCTAGGCTCAAAATTCTGTTTCCCCAGTTTAAGTCTTTAAATAGGTCAAAGTGTGAGGGCTGCGAGTTGGGAAAGCATCACTGTGCTTCTTTTCCCTCTCGACCCGTGGCCCATAGTCAGTCTTTATTTTCTTTAGTTCATTCAAATTTTTGGGGTCCTTGTCGGGCAAGTAATAGGCATGGTTTTCGGTATTTTGTTATTTTTGTAGACGACCACTCTCGTCTTACTTGGTTGTACCTCTTTAAGGATCATTCAGAGTTTTTATCTGTATTTAAAAATTTTTACAATGAAATAAAGACTCAATTTGGTGTGCCTATCAAAATTTTTTCGTTCTGATAAGGCTTTGGAATTTGTTTTGTTCTGGTCCTTTTAAGGTAGTTTAATTATTATTTCATTAGGTATAGCCTTGTCTCTTATAGAGTCGGCTAGTGTAGGGGTATTTCTGTCCCCTTTGTAATTTTTCCTTTATTATAAATAAAGAGCTTGTCTGATCAATTAGATCATTCAAGCCATTCACACAATTTGTTTTTTGCTAACATGGTATCAGAGCCAATTATTCTGATCTAAGTTACAAAACAACCCCCCACTCCATTGTTTCTCTCTTCCCCTCCTTTCTCTCTCTCGGCTTCTACTTCTTTTGTTTTTTTTCCTCATCCTTGTAAGAGGGCAGCATTAATGAGGTGATCCAATGATTTAGTTGCTTCCCTCCACTCTACTTATCCTTTTTTTCATAACCTAATTTTTGCTCGATAGCTGCTGGAACCATCTCTGCGATATTGGAGTTTTTCAGAATTTTTTGAAGATGAGATCCCTATCACTATTGAAGGCTGATTTTCCATTGTTGGAGCTTCATCTGCAACCTTAACCAGCATCTATCCAGACCTTACCAATCATTTGAAGACCCCTAACCCTAATTGATCTCTCCTTTCAGGGTTTTACAAAACCCTAACATCTATCGATTTTTGGTTTAGGACTGCTTGCTACTGCTGTAATTTTTTGGAGGTGTTTCTACCATCAAGAGAGACAATCTACTTCAACGATTAATGGCTTGAAGAAGTACTTTTTCCTGCGATAGCTGCTGCCCTATTTTTTTACAAATTTTTGGTGTCTCTCCCTCTTGAAGATCAAGTCTCATTATTACTGGAGATTGGTAGTTCGCATTGGAGGTCCCATTCTAGCAGTTCTAATCAGCATCTATTGCAAGTCTACATCAACAATTGAAGCCCCCTTTCCCTATATCGATCTCACTTTCAAGGTTTTCCAAAACCCTGACTCTAATCGATCTTAGGGTTAGGGTTGTCCTATTTTGCTGATATTTTGAGGGGTGTCCAGAGAAGTACTCGACCACAATATCAGGATCATTCATGGAGTTCTTTTGAAAAAATTCAGGTTTCTTCTTTTTGGTCGATTTCTCCAACTATCAATCTATATTTTTCTGGTTCCTCTGTGGCTGGCTGTATCAATCCTGCTGGATCTGCTGAGTTATTTGTCTTCTACTTGCTGGTTCTATTGAGCTTTAATTCATTCCTTGCTGGTTCTGTTGATTGGCTTCTGTAAGCATGACTGGTTAAGATGTTATTGCTGCCTTCATGAGGACTACTGCTGCCCTGGTCTTGAGACTTAGTCTGCCTACTATTGGAGATCGAAGTTCTTTCACCTTGTTGAAGAGTCGAATTTAATACTGTGGAGATCAGTTTCTATTTGGGATTACAACAGTTTGTTCCATGGTTATTGGTTGTGCCTTCAGGTTTATATCCAGCTTACTTTGGGAGATTGATCCTAGCATTATTCTCTAATTCAGGTCTGTCCAGCGTCTGGGTGATTATAGAATGGAGTTTTTTTTTTGCACACTGGTTCTTCCTTGTTTGAAGATCGATCAAGTCTTGAAGATTGGAGCCTGTCCTTTATTCCAAATAAGATCTGTTTTTCTTTAACTTAAATCAGATCTGATCATTGGAGTTTGCTGTTCGATTCTACTTTGCAGGAGTTTCCATCTCAGCAATTTGTTTGATTGATTGAAGAAGGTTGGCGATTGATATGTTGCATTGTTTTTCTCCATGACTTGCTTTTCCCACTGCTTCTTCAATTACCCATATGGCCATATCCCATTGGTATTAACCCATAACAAGTTTGGAAATTTCTGGTAAATCATATTTTTTCCATTCTTTCCTTTTTAATTACCCATTTGGAAAATTCTGGAAAATTAAAATTTTGCAAGTATCCATTACATCATCTCCGTCATTTGTCCATATGTACTACTACATGTGAGGGCTACATGTGAGGGGGAGACTGTGTACAATTCCATTGCAGACATTGCAGAAATTGCAGATATTGCAGAAAATGCAGAAACTTGCAGACATTGCAGAACTTGCAGTAACATTTGTGCAAAACATTGAAGATCAGCTTTTTCCACCATTGCCATTGGGTATCTTTAGTTATTGGGTTGAATTTTCCGTAAGGGGGAGATTGAAGTATTGAAGATATTTGGTTGTTGCCTATTTGAGGATTTACAGTTGGGTTGATTCAGGTTTTTCCGCGGCTTGCTGCCCTAGTTATTAATCTTCAAGATTTTCTGTCACTATGACAATCCGAGATTCATCACTAGACAGCTATTGAAGATCAATGAAAGCTGCCTTTTTTGGAAGATTGTGTCTGCCCTTTTTCTGCCGTTATTAAGATCGGTGAATCTCTCTATTTTGAAGATCGATCCTACCCAGGCTTTGCAGAACAATCCTGTCCCGGTTTGCTGATCAAGTCTATCCAGGTTTTAAAGATCAATTATCTTCAGTTCTTGAAGATTTATTATGTCCAAGATTATTTGGGAGCTTCATCCATCCACCAGTGTGCCAAGCTGGACTCTGCTGCAAATCTGTTTCTTCCTATTTTGTTCAAGTTGGGCATTAGTGCTTTATATGCGCCAACTTGAGGGGGAGTGTTAGAACGTTGGAGTGCATTTATTTATTTTTTATTAGTTCAAGCTGGAGTTTCCTTTTGATATATGTATACTCTAGCTTGATGAGGAGTGTTGGAATATGTATAACAGAATACCGTGGGGGTATTTTGGTCCTTTTGGGGTAGTTTAATTATTATTTCATTAGGTATAGCCTTGTCTTTTATAGAGTCGGCTAGTGTAGGGGTATTTCTGTCCCCTTTGTAATTTTCTCTTTATTGTAAATAAAGGGCTCGTCTGATCAATTAGATCATTCAAGCCATTCACACAATTTGCGTTTTGCTAACATGTTCAAAATGAGATCTCTTCTTTTTGTGCTACTCATGAGATGATTCATCAAACTAGTTGTTCTTATACTCCAAAACAAAATGGAGTAGCAGAATGGAAAAATAGACATTTACTGCAATTATGTTTCATATGCAAGTTTCTAAGTATTTTTGGTGTAATGCAATTCTCACTGCTTGTTTCTTGATTAATCGTATGCCATCCTCTATGCTTGCTGATAAGTCTCCTTTTTCGATTTTGTTTCCTGGTTTACCTCCTTTCCACTTACCTCCTCGGGTTTTTGGTTATGTTTGCTTTGTTCACAATCTTCATCCCCCAAGTGGTAAGTTGGAACCTCGAAATACTAAGTGTGTTTTTCTAGGTTACTCTCGTACTCAGAAAGGGTACCGGTGTTATGACCCAGTTAACCGAAATAGTTACAGTTTGTTAGTGTTGATGTGACCTTTGAGGGCACCTCCTATTTCTCTTCTCAGCCCAACTTGTCTAGAGACACGTGGGCTACTCCTGAACCTCCACCCATGACCCATTCCTTCCATTGTTCCTATCCCTACCCCACTACTACAGGTTTATCAGTGCAAGAAGATATTGGGGCAGCCTTGTACAGAAGTTACTGCTCCAACTCCATCTCTACCTATACCATCGTCCAGCTGTGGTGCGGATCCTAATCCTCTTGTACCTACTGACTTACCTAGTGTTATTGATGACTTACTTATTGCACGTCGTAAAGGTACACGCTCTTGCACTAAAAAATCATTAATTGTGTACCCTATTGACAAATTTGTCTCTTTGTCCCTATTAATAGACTAGAGTCTCGGGATTAGTACTGGCACTAATACCGAGAAGGGTATTTTGGGAACTTATCTTGTATTTTTCTATTGCCCTATTATATTATATTCTTGAATAGATGTGGGGAGTTCAGTTAACACGGCTGGACTCCCTAAGAGTTGCAGGTACACTTCTTCTCGCTTTTCTCTTCTCTTTTCTTCCTTTCTCTATTATTCTTTTATTATTATTTACATGGTATCAGAGCAGGTTTCTTAGGGGCTAGTACGTTACTATCCTAAGATCATGTTCGTCTCTCCATTCTCAATCAAGGACTTGCGACTTCTCAAGGATACATGACTTGTGATTCTTTAAGGCTCCAGGTTGAAGGGGTACAGCACCCTATGCTGCGTTTCGGGTATGTTTCTTAGAGACTAGTTCATGAGTAAACAAAAGAACTAGGTCTCTACGTTTGAAGATTTGGGATTCAACATCGATTCAGGTTTCTGATTATTTTTTGTTCAAGCTTCTGATTTTCGGCTCTCTTTAGGTTATTCCCATCGATTTTTTGTTGTTGGAATTTGTTTCCTGAATCGATTTCTAGAGGATTTACTCTTTTCTTTTGGTTATCGATTTTTGCCGGCTATTTGAAGATCGATTCTTCTTGAATCGATTCTTGTCTGAGTGGACTGCTTTGTATTGATTGAGTTGAGATCAATTTTTGATTAGATGGGTGAACCAAATAATGATACAAAGACTGTAGTGACTGAGGTTGTATCATCTTCTTCTGATCGGATCACCGAAAAGAAATTGGAAGGTGTCAATAATTTTCAGCAATGGAAGAAGATAGTTTGGTTAGTGTTGACTGGTCGTGATCAACATCAGCACTCGACACAGACCAAGTCTGCTGATAATACATCATAGGATACTGTGGATGCTGGCATTTTGGGATAGATGCTGAATTCTATGGACAATCAAATTGTCGATTAGTCACTCATATTGACACAGTAAAAGAGTTATGGGAATATCTGGATGTGCTATATTTAGGTCAAAATAATCTTTCTCAGATTTATCAATTATCATAGGAATTTTATTGGGCAAACAAAGAGGGTCGTCCATTGACTCAATTCTTTGCTGATTTTAAAAGAATGTATGAAGAATTAAATGCTTTGCTGCCAATCAGTTCTGATGTGAAACAAATGCAGACACAGCGAGAGCAGCTCGCGGTGATGGGATTTTTGGGAGGTCTTAGTAAAGAATATGACTCGGTACGGTCCAACATTCCTGGTGGAGATAAGATAGCTTCACTTGTAGATACGTTTTCACAGGTTCTCTAAGTGTCCCGTGAAAATTCTCATGACTCTATACCTGTCACTGTTGACAGTTCAGCCCTGACAGCTTCTAGTCGTGGAAATAATAGTAGCACTAATCATGGTGGAGCTCGTGGCCATGGTGGTGGAGGTGGTTCAGGAAAGGTTCCCGATTTTGGTACACAATAATCCAGAAAATTCTGGTTTCGTGAAGACATGCCATCATTGTGGGGAACCAGGTCATATCCAATATTTTTGTTGGAAACTTCATGGCAAACCTTCTCAACAACAGTTTGCCAACTTTGCAGCAAGTACAGAGCCTTCTGTTCCATCATTTGAGGGAAAGGTGGTGAAGATGTCTGATGAAGATTATGCAAGGTTTACACAATTTCAGATTTCTTAGCCTGCGACACCCTCCACTGCTACTTTTGTCCAGACAAGTAATGCAATTGCATGTCTATCCTCTTCCCGTCCCTGGATCATTGATTTAGGTGCTTCCAATCATATGTTTGGGTTTCAGGTAATTTCTCATCTTTGCATCCTTCAAATTCTAGTGTTACATTAGCCAATGGTTCCTTGGCCAAGGTTAATGGTACTGGAACTGTTCGTCCCAATTCTTCATTGTCCCTATCTTCCGTTCTTCATTTACCAAATTTTCCTTTTAATTTGATATTTGTTAGTAAGCTTACTAATGCTTACAATTGTTCAGTGACCTTTTATCTTGATTCTGGTGTGTTTCAGGACCTTACGACGAAGAAAATGATTGGTAGGGAGCATGAAAAAGGGGGGCTGTATCTACTTGACGAGGACTCTCCGTCGGTTGCTTACTCTAGTGTTTTGTCTCCACACAATGTCCACTGTCATTTGGGACACCCATCTTTGCAAAGTTTGAAAAAATTAGATTCCCGTTTCAGTTCTCTTTCTACTTTAGATTGTGAGTCTTGTCAATTCGGAAAACTCCACCGTGTGAGTTATTCCCCTAGAGTCAATAAGCGGTCTGCACACCCTTTTTCTTTGGTCCATTCTGATGTGTGGGGTCCTTATCCTGTTGCGTCCAAGTTGGGATTTAAATACTTTATTACTTTTGTTGATGACTATCCAAGAGTCACATGGGTTTATTTCATGAAGCATCGTTTTGAATTATTCTCCATTTTTTGTGCATTTGTTACTGAAATTCAGACTCAATTTAATATGCCTATTTGTACTTTATGCAGTGACAATGCTAAAGAATATTTTTCTGCACCTTTCTCTTCTTTTATGGTTGAGCATGGTATGATTTACCAATCTTCTTGTTCAGACACCCCACAACAAAATGGTGTGGCTAGACGGAAGAACAAAAATTTAATGGAGGTTACTCGTTCCCTTCTTTTTGAAAGAACAGTCCCAAAGATTTGTTGGGCTGATGTTGTTTAACTGCATGCTTTCTTGTAAATCGCATGCTTTCTTCTATGTTAAATGGTGGCATTCCTTAGTCTTTGCTGTTTCCATCTGAACTTGTCTTTCCTTTACCTCCTCATTTTTTTGGGTGTGTTTGCTTTATTCATGATTGTCGTCTAGGTTTATCAAAGTTGGATCCTAAGACAATCAAATGTATCTTCCAGGGGTATTCTCATACACAAAATGGTATCGTTGTTATTCTCCAGCCATGCAACAGCATTTTATCACCGCTGATGTATTCTTCTTTGAGTCTACATCTTATAATGATGAATCTTTTGTTTTGTCTGAATTGGATGATGATCTTCCCATATATGTTGTGCAACATTCTGTTCCACAGGTTCCACAAGGTGCTGTTCATTCTCCTCCGCCAGCACCACCACCGACACCTCCTCTTCGGTTTACATTCTATCGTTGGACTCGAGGTAATACACCGGCTTCTATACCACCTACTACATCGTCTTCGTCTCCAGGTCTTGAGCTAGAGATAAGTATTCCTCCTTCTGATCTTGACGTTCCTATTGCTCGTCATAAGGGTGTTAGAAGTTGTACTTAACATCCTTTGTCAAATTTTGTGACTTACTCTGGTTTGTCTTCCTCTTTTGTTTCCTATTCCTAAGTCTATTACAGAGGTGTAATCTAGTTCTGGTTAGAGGACAGCAATGGAGGAAGAATTGTTGGCTTTGAAAGAAAATCAGACTTGGGATCTCATTCTCTTACCTGCGAGTAAGTCCGTTGTTGGTTGTCGGTGGGTGTATATTGTGAAGGCTCGTTTGGTCGCCAAACTTGCCTCTGTTCGTATTTTGATCTCTCTTGCAGCTTCTCATTACTGGCCGTTATACCAGTTGGATGTGAAGAATGCTTTCCTCCATGGGGATCTCCATGAGGAAGTCTATATGGAGCAACCTACTGGGTTTGTTGCTCAGGGGAAG
The DNA here is from genome assembly GCF_018873765.1 of Telopea speciosissima. NCBI lineage: Eukaryota > Viridiplantae > Streptophyta > Magnoliopsida > Proteales > Proteaceae > Telopea > Telopea speciosissima. The sequence continues at coordinate 45,336,892 of NC_057922.1, read as the reverse complement.
TCTGGTCTAATGTGCAAACTGAAGAAGTCTTTATATGGTTTGAAGCAATCTCCCAGGGCTTGGTTCGGAAGGTTCACCGAAGTTGTTCTTGAGTTTGGATTGTTGCGCTGTGACAGTGATCATTCAGTATTCTATTACCATTTAAAATGGGTAGAATATTTTTGGTGGTATATGTAGATGATATTGTGGTCACAGGAGATGATGTTGAAGGCATCAAGCAGTTGAAGATACACTTACAACACAAGTTTCAGACTAAGGATCTAGGGAGGTTGAAATATTTTTTGGGCGTTGAAGTGGCTCAATCAAGTAAGGGTATTTTGCTCTCTCAGAGGAAATATGTTTTGGACTTAGTTATAGAGATAGGTATGTTAGGGTCCAAGCCCTTGGACACTCCTATGGATCCCAATGTGAAGCTTACAGCTAACAGTGGTGATGCGTTAGATGATCCTGAAAAGTATCGAAGACTTGTTAGAAAGCTGAATTATTTAACTGTGATTCGACCTAAAATTGGTTTTCCAGTCGGCGTTGTGAGCCAGTTTCTGTCCTCTCCTAGGACAACTCATTGGGATGCTGTCATTCGAATTTTGCGATATCTCAAGAGGGCCCCTAGTCGTGGCTTGTTGTATTCTGATCATGGTTATGGGTGTGTAGAAGGTTTTTCAGATGCAAATTGAGCTGGATCTCCCATTGATAAGTGTTAAATTATATGGGCCAGAATACTGTGGGGGTATTCTGGACTTTTTCTCCTTTTTTATTATGTCTTGTATGTGTGGTTTAGTCCCACATTCCTTATGTAATTATTTTCCATACCTCATTATGAATATAAATAGATGTGCTTGGGATGATAATTAATAATCCAAGCATTCAGCCTAATTCTGATTTCTTAACATGGTATCAGAGCAGATCTCGAATTAGGGACCCCCCCTCTCTTCCATTCTCGATTTCAGTTCCTTTCCTTTTTTTCATTCTCGGTTTCTTCCTTCTCTTCTCTTGCCCTTCATTCTCCCACTAGGGCAGCACTAATGAGGTGATCTACAAGATCTAGTTGCTGCCCTCCATTACCTCTTTTCCATGGTGCAATTTTCTGCTCGATAGGGACACCACTACCTGTCTGCGATATTTGGAATCTTCAGTTTTTTGGGGGCTGCTTCCATCTCTGCTACAAGGGACCACTCCTCCTATTTGAAGACCAAGAACTGCAGCAGGCCATCTTCTTTACATCTGTTCCTATCTTCAGATCTGTTCAAGACCCCCTAAGATCGATTTTTCACCAAAAACAGGGTTTTTTCCAAAACCCTGACACCTATCGATCTAGGGGCTGGTGACTTCTATTGGTTCTGATTTTTTGAAGGCTGGCTCTCTACTTATAAAGGCACACTCGACCTTGATTGGGGCTGCAACACTTCAGTTTTTGGGCATCCTCTATCCTTCATCGATTTCAGCAATTCAGGGTTTTTTTCAAAACCCTGATCAATATCGATCTAGGGGTTGCATGTTTCTGTTGCGACTGATATTTGGCAGGGTGATTCAGCATTACTAGAGGACCGTTCGATCCTATTTTCAGCTCCATCTGCAGTGCTTTTGCTCTCCTTCCCAACATCGATTTTAGCAATTTCAGGTTTTTTTCAAAACCCTGTAAAAATCGATCTCAGGGATTTCCTTGGCTGCTGTTGCTGATTTTTGGAGACCATTATTCTACCATTACCAAAGGGCTCTCATCCAATTTTCAGCCCTTAACTTGAAGGATTTCTTAGGTTTCTCTTCACAACAGCCCCTCTCTGTGATTTGGGCTTCTCTATTGTTCTAATGGGTGACTCAGTGGATTCGACTGCTACTTCTGTTGGTGATGGACACAGTAAAACAGAGTATCATACCTTTCCCCCTAATCCAATCAAGTTGGATGGTACTAATTACTTGCTTTGGTCTAGGTCTGCTTCCTTTGCCATTGCTGGCCGTGGCCTTACTGGTCATGCTACTGGCACCAGTGTTATGCCAACTGAGATTGGGGCTGCTCATGACAGGTGGTTGGCCAACAATGGAGTTCTCATGTCCTACCTCATTAGCTCTATGACTTCCGATCTGCAGCATAATTTTCTTCTCCTTGACACAGCCTCGGAGATTTGGGCTGCTTACAAGGAGACCTACGGGCAGCTTGGCAATGATGCCCAGGTATATGAACTTAGGAAGAAGGTCCTTCACACTACTCAGGGAGGTTTGACAGTCTCCAAATATTATGCTACTTTGCGCAGCCTTTGGCAGCAACTGGATCACTTTTCTGACTTTCACCCAAGTACAGCTGCTGATATTACCTCATACAAGAAACATGTGGACAAGATCAGGGTTTATGATTTTTTGGCTGGGTTGAATGTGGAGTATGATCAGATTCAGGTTCAAGTGTTGGGACACAAGCCTTTTCCCACACTTGAACAATCCTATGCCCTAGTCTCCTATGAAGAAAACCGTAGGGCTGCCATGTTGCACCCTCCTATTACTGACAGATCAGCTCTCAAGGCTGCTGCCCCGGCCGCTCCTGCACCTAGTGGCACTGCTTCTCTTGGTGATTCTACTATAGGGACTGTTGTTTGTGAGCACTGTCACAAACCCTACCACACCAAAGAGCAGTGCTGGAAACTTTATGGGAAACCGGCTGATTTTGAAGCTAAAAGGGCTGCCAAGACAAAGATAAAGACAAAGACCAAGGCCCATCAGACTGAGACTGTTACTGCAGCCCCTGCTACTGACACTGGTCTATCCCAGGATGATCTACAGGCACTCCTACATATGCTGAGGTCTTCTGCTGCTGCTGCCTCTACTACTCAGCTACTGCCAATTCTTCTGCTCCTTCAGGTTCACACTTTGCCCGGTCAGGTATCCCTTTTGGAGGTCATTGTGCTTCTGTAGCTTCCCATCCTTGGATCATAGATTCTGGAGCTACAGATCACATGACCGGTTCCTCTAGTCTCTTTCATAGATATTCTCCCACTTCTGGGAAAGACAGGGTCAAAGTGGCTGATGGTTCCCTTTCTTCCATATCTGGAAAAGGAATCATCAATTGCACTTCATCTCTTCCCTTGTCTTCTGTTTTGCATATTCCTAATTTTACTACTAACCTTGTTTCCATTAGTAGTATCACTCGTGATCTTACGTGCAAAGTCACTTTTTTTCCATCTCATTGTGTGTTTCAGGATCTGGAATCTGGGAAGACGATTGGATTGGGTAAAGTGCACGGTGGGCTGTACGCCTGTACCTGCTTGATGACGGTCGCTTCTCTCAACCACCATTACCTTCCCCGCTACACCAGAGCTCTTTGGTCTCTTCTGAACTCTACCAGTGGCATTCTCGGTTAGGTCACCCCCCTTTAGGAATTTTAGCTCATTTATTTCCTAGTTTGGTCACCCTACGTACTAAGGATGACTTTTTTGTGAGGCTTGTGTTCTGGCCAAACAGACACGTTCAACTTATCCACTTTCAAATAAAAGGAGTTCTTCTTGTTTTCAATTGGTGCATTCTGATGTTTGGGGTCCTAGTCGTAAGACTTCTCTTTCTGGTCATCGTTGGTATGTATCTTTCATTGATTGTCATTCTAGGAACACCTGGGTGTATCTTTTGCACACAAAGAATCAGGTTTTTTCATGTTTTCAACATTTTCATAAAATGATCCAAACTCAGTTCCAGGCTACTCTCAAAATATTGAGAAGTGATAATGGAACCGAGTATACTGAATCCCAATTTCAAAAATATTTGGCTGATCATGGAATTATTCACCACACTAGTTGTGTTGATACCCCTGCCCATAATGGTGTGGCAGAAAGGAAAAATCGCCACTTATTGGAAATGGCTAGGGCTTTGATGTTTGCGCGGAATGTCCCATCTCAATATTGGGGGGATGCGGTTCTAACTGCAGCCTATCTCATCAATAGGTTACCTTCTCAGGTTCTTAACTCCCGTAGCCCCTCTAATGTTTTACTGGGTCATTCCTCCTTTATTGTGCCTCCCAAAGTATTTGGGTGTGTGTGTTATGCTAGAGATACCAGATCTCCAGGCAAACTTGAACCTAGGGGGCTCCGCTATATTTTCTTGGGTTATTCTCCAACCCAGAAAGGTTATAAGTGTTACCATCCCCCTTCCCGCCGTACCTTGGTTATTATGGATGTTGTTTTCCATAAGACCCTTTCTTATTATTCTTCACCACTTCTTTAGGGGGAGAGTTCTAGTGAAGATGTGTCTCTTGAGATTCCTCCACTAGAGGTTCCTCTGGCTACTGCCCAGCCTCCTTTGACTGTTGCCCAGCCTCCTTTGGATGCTGCCCATCCTACTTTAATCAATGCCCAACCTCCTCTGGCTGTTCCTCCCTCACCTAACGGGAATACTTTACAGGGGGAGACCATAGAAAATAGTGTTGTTAATGTTCCTATTCAGGGGGAGCTGACTCCAGTCTAGAGAACTATTGGTGAATTTCAGAAGAGAATTGACAACTCCAACATACTCACCTATACAAGGGGCAGAACCAACAGAGGGCAGCTGCAATCCACTTTAGCACCAATACCCATCCAATTGCTGGATCCAGATCCAGATTCTCCATCTCCTGGTAATCCCTCTTCTTCCGACCTACCTATTGCTCATCGCAAAGGTACTAGGACTTGCACTTTATATCCCATATCTCGTGTTGTTTCTTATAGTTCTCTTTCTCCCTCTTTTCGTGCTTTTGTATCTTCTCTTTCTTCTGTTTCGATTCCTAAAAATTGGCAGGAATCATCTACAGATGGAAAGTGGAAGGCAGCAATATTGGAAGAAATGAGAGCACTACATAAAAATAATACATGGGATCTTGTGGCTCTTCCTCCAGGGAAAAAACCAGTTGGATGTAAATGGGTCTTTGTGGTCAAACAGAAGGCTGATGGTTCTGTGGATCGCTATAAGGCACGTCTGGTTGCAAAGGGGTTCACTCAAACTTATGGAGTTGATTATCAGGAGACCTTTGCACCGGTGGCAAAGCTCAACACTGTCAGGGTGTTATTATCTTGTGCTGTAAATCTTGGGTGGGATCTTCAGCAGTTAGATGTAAAGAATGCCTTCCTCCATGGGGAGCTTGAGGAGGAGGTATATATGGACATTCCACCAGGCTTCTCTAATGACAAGACCAAGGGCAGGGTCTGTAAATTGAAGCGTGCACTTTATGGGTTGAAGCAGTCACCTAGGGCCTGGTTTGGCAGATTTCACAAGGCTATGATTTCAGCAGGTTATAAGCAAAGCAATGCTAATCACACTTTGTTTATCAGACAAGTTGGTGACAAGGTAACTCTTCCCATAATCTATGTGGATGATATTATGATCACTGGTAATGATGGTGATGCTATCAAGAATTTAAAGCTCTTCCTTGGTCGTGAGTTTGAAGTAAAAGATCTTGGCCCTCTAAAATATTTTCTAGGGATAGAAGTTGCTCGATCTTCGAAGGGCATCTTTCTTTCTCAAAGAAAATATATCCTTGATCTATTGACTGAGACTGGGCTGCTAGGTTGTCATCCTTCAGATACTCCTATGGAAGTTATTACAAAACTTAAGGAGAAAGAGGGTGAACCTGTTGACAAGGGTTGTTATCAGCGATTAGTGGGCAAACTAATCTACCTCTCTCACACACGACCTGACATAGCTGTTGTTGTAAGTTTGGTGAGCCAGTTTATGCATGACCCCTATTCCTCACATATGGATGCAGTCCGTCGTATTTTGCGGTATTTGAAGTCTGCTCCAGGAAAGGGAATTCTTCTCTCCCAATGGTCACCTGAAGATTGAAGCTTATACTGATGCCGATTGGGCTGGTTCTACTGATAGAAAATCTATCTCTGGCTATTGTTCCTTTGTGGGTGGGAACCTTATCACCTGGCGTAGCAAAAAGCAGAATGTTGTGGCTAGGTTCAGTGCTGAAGCCGAGTTTCGTGCTATGGCCCAAGGAATTTGTGAACTTCTATGGCTTAGAGGATTATTACAGGATATCGGTGTTGCTGTCCATCTTCCCATGTTGCTTTATTGTGACAATAAAGCCGCCATTAGTATTGCTCATAACCCTGTCCAGCATGATCGTACTAAGCACGTGGAGGTTGACCGACATTTCATCAAGGAGAAGCTTAAAGCCGGACTTATTTGTGTTCCCTTTGTGAAGTCTACTGACCAACTGGCTGATGTGTTCACTAAGGGACTAAGTGGCAAGTTGTTTCTTCCTATCTTAGTCAAGTTGGGCATGCATGATATCTATGCTCCAACTTGAGGGGGAGTGTTAGATTATATGGGCCAGAATACCGTGGGGGTATTCTCGACTTTTTCTCCTTTTTTATTATGTCTTGTATGTGTGGTTTAGTCCCACATTGCTTATGTAATTATTTTCCATACCTCATTATGAATATAAATAGATGTGCTTGGGATGATAATTAATAATCCAAGCATTCAGCCTAATTCTGATCTCTTAACAATAAGAGATTGGCTACAGGTTATTGTACTTTTGTGGGAGGAAATCTTGTATCATGGAAAAGTAAGAAACAGACAATTGTAGCTAGATCAAGTGCAGAGTCAGAATATCGAGCTATGGCACATGCAGTGATGCAGACATATTACATGTCAGTTGATGAGGGTGAAGCAATTGTTGACTGAACTTGAGGTGGCTGATACATCTCTAATGAAGTTGTGGTGTGATAACCAAGCTGTTGTTCATATTGCGTCAAATCCAATGTTTCATGAGAGGACGACACACATTGAAGTCGATTGCTACTTTGTTCGACAGAAGCTGCAACATGGCCTTATTTCTCAATAGCATGTTGGAACAAGAGAACAACTAGCTGATGTTTTTACTAAATGTCTAGGAAGTGCAAGGGTGGTCTACATTTGTAACAAGCTAGGCATGATTAACATCTATGCTCCAACTTGAGGGGGAGTGTTAAGAGACTTGGAGTCTCGGGATTAGTGTTGGTGCTAATTAGCGCTAGCACTAATACCGAGAAGGGTATTTTGGGAACTTATCTTGTATTTTTCTGTTGCGCTATTATATTATATTCTGAATAGATGTGGGGAGTTCAGTTAACACGGCTTGACTCCCAAGAGTTGCAACTAAACTGTTTTCTCTCTTGTCTTCCGTTCACTATTATTCTTTTATTATTATTTACAGTCACATCTTCCATCTTCATGTCATCGTCTTGCTCTCTCATTGTCCTCTTATACTATTCCCCAGAGTCATATTGAGGCTCTTACAATTCTTGAGTGGAAACATGCCATAGATGTGGAAATGGATGCTCTTTTGACCCATAATACTTGGAGTGTGGTGGATTTACCTCCTGGTAAGGACCTGGTGAAGTGTCGGTGCGTTTACACTATTAAGAACCACTCTTATGGTTCTGTTGAGCGGCTGAAATCCCTTCTGCTTGCCAAAGGGTATACCCAGACCTATGGAGTTGATTACTTTGAGAAATTTTCTCCGGTTGCTCGATTGATTTCTATATGTCTTCTTATCTCCTTGGTGGTTAATTTTGATTGGCTGCTGTTTCAGTTGGATTAAAAATGCCTTCCTCTATGGTGACTTACTCAAGGAGGTCTACATGGAGCAACCTCCAGGGTATGTAGCTCAGGGGGAGAATGGTAGACGTGTGTGTAGGTTGCGTAAGGCAATTTATGGGCTGAAACAGTCTCCTCGGGCCTGGTTTGAGAAGTTTAGTGCAACTGTGACCAAAAATGGCTTCTCTCAGTTTTTTTCAGATCATTCAGTGTCTGTTGGTCGCAAAGGAGAGAAGTTAGGTGTCTTGGTTGTGTATCTAGATGATGTTATTGTCTCTGGTAATGATAAGGATGGTATAGCTAAGGTGAAAAGGTATTTACAGCAGAATTTTCAGACGAAAGATGTAGGTCAACTCCACTATTTTCTTAGGATTGAAGTTATTAGAAGTAAAAAGGGAATCAGCCTATCTCAAAGGAAATACGTTTTGGATCTTTTGTCTCACACTGGTATGCCTGCATCAAAGCCAATGGATATTCCTATGGACCCTCATCAGAATTTGGGGTGAATGATGGTGAAATTCTCAAGGATGTGCATTCTTACAGAAGCCTAATTGGGAAGTTGATATATCTGACTGTCACAAGACCGGACATATCCTTTGTTGTTGGTGTTCTTAGTCAATTCATGCAGTCCCCTTGTAAGGCTCATTGGGATGCTACTATACGGATCCTTCGATACTTGAAGGATGCTCTTGGTAACGGACTTGTTTATCGTCCCAATAGGCATATGGAGTTGGTGGCATACTCTGATGCAGATTGGGTAGGTTCGGCTAGTGATCGTCGGTCTACTACAGGGTATTGTACCTTTGTTGGAGGTAACCTGGTTACGTGGCGTAGCAAGAAACAAACCACCATTGCCAGGTCTAGTGTTGAGGCAAAGTACAGAGCCATGGCTCATACTACTGCTGAGGATTCGATCTTTACTTCTTGAGATGGGTTTTCCTTTGCCAACACCTATGAAGATGTACTGTGACAACCAAGCAGTGGTCTACATTGCTAGTAACCCTGTCTTTCAGGAGAGAATCAAGCATATTGAAGTGGATTGTCATTTTGTTCGGAGTACAGTATTGAAAAAACTGATTAAGACTCCCCCCTTCGTTTCTTCATCAGATCAGCTTGTTGATGTGTTCACTAAGTCATTTTTTGCTTCTAACTTTTGTTAGTGTTGTAACAAGCTGAGCATGGGTGATAAATATGCTTCAACTTGAGGGGGTGTGTTGAGTTTCCAGTGGTAAATTGGTCTTATGTGCTGACACTATTCATGTGAACAATGTGGGTTGTGACACTGTTCACATGAACAATGTTGTGGAGTAGAGGGGTAGTTCTGTCCTTTGTACTTTGTTTATTTTATGATTCAATAATATACATATATATATATACGAGGGAGCAGTCCTGCGGCAAGTTATTCTATTCTTGCCGCAGGCTGTTCTCTCCTATTTGAACAGCTTTGTTTCTCCTTCTTCTCTTCTTCTCTCTTTCTCTTCTCTTCTCTTCTCTTCTCCTCTCTCTCTCTCTAATCTGGTTACAAGGTTTTTGTTATTGTAACAAAGACAATAGGAAACTTCGACTGAACCTAATCTAAACTACTTAACAAAGAACATAACCCCACGGTATAGAGGTCTATGAACACATAGACTTCCAACCGATACATGTACTCTAACACTCCCCCTCATGCTGGAGTATATATATCTCCCACCCAACCTGGAACAACCATCAAGAAATGAAGGTCAAGACAATGCCTTCGTAAACATATCACCAAGTAGATTGCCAGTGTTGACAAATAGAATTGAAATGATCCTTTGCATAACTGCATTCCTCACAAAGTAACAATCGACCACATTATGCTTGGTCCTCTCATGAAAAACTAGATTGCTAAATATAAATTGCAGTTTGATTATAACAGTACATCTTCATTGGTTCAGGAGCTATGAACCCCAAGTAGGTGCATGTTTATGCATGTGAAACATCAAGGAATGGGCAACCTCAAGTAGGTGCCTGTTTTTTCGTTCAACAATACCATTCTATTGAGGAGTATATGAGCAACTAGTTTAATGTATCATGCCATGCGTAAAGAAAAATAAGATATTTCACGTTGAATATATTCTAAGGCAATATCTAAATAAAAAATTGTAATTGACACACCAAATTGAGTTTTAACTTCAGAATAAAACTACATAAAAATAGATAAAAATTCAGTACGATCCTTCAATAGATATAACCATGTCATACGCTAGTGATCGTCAACAAAGGTAACAAAATAAACAAACCCTAATTGACTTTTGACACAACATAGACCCCACACATCAGAGTAAATTTAAAAAACAAGGAAGAACTACAAGGATCATCACGATATGGGAATGAAGAATGGTGATACTTCCCAAGCTCACAAGCTTCACACTCAAGACAAGAAATTTTCTTGCAACTGGGAACCATTTGTTGAAGCTTGGAAAGGGAAAGATGTCCCAACCGGAAATGCCACTTAAGTGAGAGGTAGCAGACACAACCATAGTAGTGGAGTCATCAAAATAGTAAAGACCATCCTTCTTACGCCCTCCACCAATCGTCTTCATTGTCTGAAGATCCTAAAAAACACAACAGGTGGGGTAAAAAGTTACTGAGCAATTCAAGGATTTTGCCAATTAACTAACAGACTTAAGATTTAAAGGTAAGTCAGGAACATGAAGAACAAAAGTTGACGAAGGAAAGGAGGGTAAAGAGACAGACCCAGAAGCAGTCACACGAGTAGATTAGCCATCGGAAAGTATGACCCTAGAAGGATGTGCAATCTTCTGAGGTGAAGAGAGAATGTGGGACTTACCATTCATGTGGGTGGAGTCCCCTGAATCAATTATCCAGGCAGCGGATGTACATGTGTGAGCTAGAGTGGCAGTAGAGGAGGAAGCACCAGTAAAAGGCTGAAGGTTCTAGAGAAGCTTAAGTATTTGATTATAATCATTGCGAGGTCCAGAATTGGATGGTAGAGCTACAGATGAGGATGGAATATTGGTGTTGCCAGACAACAACTTCTCAGAATTACCATCAGAAGCAGAGTTGTTGACTGATTGTGGAGGCCAATCTAGTTTGCCATGTTTTGCCCAGCAGGTTTCAATAGTATGATTTAACTTGCCATATAAAGAGCATTGTCTGATAGGTCGGTCACTCTGCTGTCCACCTACACTGCGACCGCCACAGCCTCGTCCTCCCAATGAGCCACGACCTCTTCCATAGAAATTAGAATCTCGGCCACGGCCTACGAAAAATGTTGAACTGTCTTTAGGCGAGATATCATGGCGAGGTTTAACAATACGCTGAAGTCGTGCAAAAGACTCATTAAGTGTAGGTGCCTTTTCCCCAACCAGCAACAGGCTTTTAACAGACTAATTTTTTGGATTTAATCCAGCCATAAACTTGGCAACATAGAACTCTTCCCACTGAAGTTGTATTTCCAGATTAGTAGTAAGTGGCTGATGAATATTGAGCTCCTCTCTTTATACTTGTAAAATTATTGAAGTATTCATTCAAGGACTTCTCCCCCTGCTTGAAGGTGAAAAGTTTATCATATAACTCATTAACCCTGGATATATTCTTCTATTAGGAGTAGGTTCACTTCAAATCATCCCACACTCCTTTGGTAGTGGGGTGAAACATTACATTAGTAGCAATAGCCTGATTCATGTTGTTCTATAACCATATTAGGACGTAGGAGGGTATCATTCTCATGCATCCACTCCTCATATGCCTTTATAACAGCAGGTTCTTTGGAATCAGCATAAGGGGATCAGATTGGAGGTACTACGCTTCCGCTTTGCATTAATATAGACCTTGACTGCCAAAGTCCCCATTGATTTTTATAGTGGTGATCTGGCATTGTCCGCAGAAGACTTAGGATCAGGCATCATACACAAACAAAACCAGCACCCTTAGAATCGATTTTGAAGGTAAGAAAACCAGAAAAAAGGAGAGTATAAATATCAAACACCTAGGGTGTTAAAATGACACCAATTCAAGGCTGAAAGACCAGTTAAGAGTGAGGAAAAAACCCCTGTTGTAATATGGGTTCAAGGGTAGCCTCGGGATATATTTGTCATTGTTCTCGTTCTAGATCTTTCTATTTTCCATTATAAATAAAGCTGGCCTGTATCACATATGACACAAGTCATTATTCTCTCCCAAGAATTTCGTCATGGTATCAAAGTGGGGAAATCTCTTGGGATCCACACCCTAGCCAATGCCTCCGACGAAACCCTAAGCCAGGTACCGCTTCCAGCTTCTCTCCTCTCGCCCCTCTCAATCTTCTCACCCCCTCGCCTCCCATCTAGGGCTACCACTAGAATAGCCCTTGGTGGTCGTTCTCTCCACTGAGGGCCCCCTTTTTTGCTGGATCTGCTATGTATTAATCCAGCCCTTTTCAAATGCTTGCTGGATTTTTTGAGCATGTTTTGTTGCTGTGGTGCTGCTCGTGATAAGTGATGTGCAGCAGTTGTTAGATCTGGTATTTTTTTTGTACAAAGTTGCTTCCTTGCTTTTTCACCATGTCGGACGGCAGCGTTACATTGACTGGTACTGATGTTACACCCGTGCCCAAATCAGCTCTAATTTGAACTTGGTGCATAGGTACTACTCCGGCAATTGTTGATACCGGAGACTTGTGGGATGTAACAGCCGAGGAGCCACGTAGACTTATTGCAACTGCTGAGACTTATTAAAACATGTCACATATACCTTGTGTTTGATACTTCAATTCCTTTTTCAGGAATTTGTTTAAATGGTGCAAAGGGTAACTCGTTCCAATAAGAGTCCGCCTCCCCCACCTTTTGGGGCGGCAGGTTCATCGGAATCTACCATTCTTACAGCACCACCTGTCCTTACTGCACAGGACATTGCTGCCATCATGGGTAACATGATGCAGGACATGCAGCAGCAACAGCAGCAATTCATGGCAAACATGAATGTTCAGTTCCAAGCTGCACACCAGACATGCGGTGTGCCGGAGACACCTCCAATACCTTCTGTACCTGTAATACCTCAGGGGCAGATGTTGATGGATACGTCTAAGATGATGGAAAGATTCCAAAAGCTTAGACCTCCCTACTTCAATGGGATAGGCCCAGATCCACTCCATCCAGCCAAGTGGATTAGGGGTATGGAGAAGGCCTTCACTGTTATCGGCTGCACAGATGAGCATAAACTCATATGTGCGGGGTATCAGCTTCAACATGAAGCGGATGCATGGTGGAGAGCGACCCAGCCTATTCTAACGGCTACACATCCTAACCCCGCCTGGGAAAATTTCAGAGAGGCATTCTTCGGAAACTATTACCCGGAGAGCTTCAGAGATAAGAAGGAAGACGAGTTCTTAGCACAGCAATCCAAGTCTGTATTAGAGTTTCCACAGAGGTTTGAAGACCTATTTTATTTTGCTCCTGCTCATCTGAGGGTTGATAGGGGAGAAAGCAAAGAAGTTTGAGAAGGGACTGCGATCAGGCATCAGTGCAGTACTTGTTGCACACCGGCTACACACATATGCTGAAGTGGTGCAAGTGGCCAAATCGGTGGAGGATTGGCAGCGGGCTAATTATGCTACCCAGCAAGGCATGGGAAAGAGACCTATGGTGTCTCAGGATTTCAGGAGGCTTAACAAGGTTCCTAGGGGACTTTACCTCAGTCCGACACCGGTGCAGTTTAGAAGGCCGGATGCAAGCCAGCCTGCCCAGTCTTCCCAGTCTACAGCAGCATCTCAGCCAATTGGGCCTAACACCCATTGTTATACCTGCAACCAGATGGGGCACATGTCCAGGACGTGCCCTCAGAGCAAGCCCGATACACCTTTCATGCTGCCCTCTAGGTCACAGCAGCCTCAGTCTGTCATTCGTCCGATGCAGGCTATACAAGAAAACAAGCCCTAAGGACGTGTGTATTCCATTACTGAGGCGGATGTAGAGGCTAATCCCAGAGAGGTGACAGATACTCTTAACTATATCATTACTACCTGCACATGTTTTATTTGACTCCGGTGCATGCATAGTTGTCACGGCGTCACGGCGATCCAAGTCGGTGGAGGGGTGTCACGTCGATATATCGACATGGCGAGCATGTCGACCATGTTTTATTTTTTATTTTCTCTATTTTTAATGTGTTAATAGATGTATACTCAAGCCATGTTTTATTTTTTCTCTATTGTTTCTCAAGTTTTAAGAAGAAAATTCAGAAATCGAAGAAGAAATCGAAGAGGGAAAGAAGAAATCGAAGAGGGACGAAGAAATTGAAGACAGGAAGAAGAAATCGAAGAGGGAAAGAGAGACATGAAGAAGAAATCAAAGAGGGTCGTCATGGCGTAGGTTGCCATGGCGTAGGTCGCCATGCAACCCTCTCCAGCGCCAAGACGCCATGGCGACGCCATGACAACTATGGGTGCATGGTATTCTTTTGTATCGCCTACATTTGCTAGTAGAATGGGTATTCCACCAAAGAAGCTAACGCACGGTCTAGCAGTTAGTACTCCTACAGACAATGTTGTGGGGTTAGATGTGGTAAATGAACCCTGTCCAGTGGAGATTAACAGTCGAGACATGATAGCACACTTGATTCAGCTTGATATGACTGACTTTGATGTGATCTTAGAGATGGATTGGATGTCTGCCTATAGAGCTAGGATACTACGTGCAAACAAGAGAGTTTTGTTCAAGCCACGAAATGGTGATGAGTTCGCCTATGTGGGGAACAAGATGAGAAAGCCAAAGAAGTTGATTATTTCAGCTCTTCAGATGAAGAAGCTATTGAGCCAAGGATGTCAAGGGTATTTAGCCTTTGTGATGGACACCGAAGCCAAGGTTAAACCATTGACGGACTTGGATGTAGTGAAGAACTATCTGGATGAATTCCCAGATAACTTGACAGAGTTGCCACCAGACCGTGAAACGGAGTTTGCTATCGACTTACTACCGGGGTTGGCACCAGTGTCAAAGGCATAGTACCGGATGACACCTACAGAATTGAAGGAGTTGCAGGTACAACTGCAAGATCTTCTAAAGAAGGTATTTATCAGACCAAGTGTGTCTCTGTGGGGAGCACCAATACTGTTCATTAAGAAGGACGGAAGTATGTGAATCTGCAATGAATATAGAGAGATCAACAAACATACTATCAAGAATTGGTACCCATTGTAGAGGATTGATGATCTGTTCGATTAGCTTCAAGGTGCAAGGGTCTTTTCCAAGATTGATCTCAGATCTGGTTATCATCAAATCAAGATCAAGGAGAGTGACATAAGCAAGACAACTTTCAAATCTTGGTACGGACATTAGGAGTTCTTGGTCTTGTCTTTAGGGTTAACCAACGCACCGGTGGTGTTTATGGAGTTGATGCACATGGTATTTCAAGATGTGTTAGACAAGTTTGTGATTGTATTCATCGACGACATCTTGATCTACTCCAAGAGTAAGGAAAAACATGTCGGACATCTAAATCTGGTATTATAGCGTATGAGGGAGAAGAAACTCTATACGAAGTTCAGTAAGTGTGAATTTCGGCTTCCTCAAGTGGCATTTTTGGGACATATAGTCTCAGAAAGGGGTATTGAAGTTGACCCAGTAAAGGTTAAGGCAGTAGTTGAATGGGAATCGCCAAGAAATATTAGAGAGATCCGTAGTTTCCTAGGATTGACCGGATACTACCAAAGGTTCATTGAAGATTTCTCACGAATTTCAACTCCAATGACCCCAACTGACTCAGAAGGGTGTAAAGTTTGTGTGATCTGATGATTGTGAGAAGAGTTTTTAAGAGTTGAAACATAGACTTGTAATAGCCCTAGTGCTTACTATTCTGACTAGCATAGGTGGAATGGTAGTATACAATGATGCATCCAAGCTGGGATTGGGTTGTGTACTTATGCAACACGGCAAGTTAGTTGCCTATGCTTCACGACAGTTGAAGGACTATAAGAACTACCCGACTCATGATTTGGAGTTGGCAGTTGTGGTCTTTGCTTTGAAGATCTGGCGGCATTACCTTTATGGTGAGAAGAGTGAGATTCACAGATTATAAGAGCCTCAGTACCTATTCACCCAAAAAGAGCTCAATATGAGACAGCGGTGGTGGTTAGAGTTGAAAAAAGATTATGATTGCTCTCTTCAATACCATCCAGGAAAGGCCAATGTTGTTGCTGATGCGCTTACCAGGAAGTCACAGATTTTATCTCTTGCATCACTAGTGCGAACAACTTATTGAAGAAGCCAGAAGGTTGGATCTGGAATTATTGATTGAAGGTGCCACCATATCATTGGCAACATTGGTGGTACACCCTTCACTTGTGGAGAGGATCATTGAAGCCCAATCTGCGGAGGAGAACTTGTTGAAATTGCTAAATGACATTCGAGAAGGCAAGCATAAGGATTCAGACTTCACTCTGAGTAAGGAAGGGTTCCTCAAGTTTAGGGACAGATGGTGTGTGCCCAATAATAACGACTTGAGAAATGTTATCTTAAGTGAGGCACACAATTTACTGTGCTTTGCACATCCCGGTAGTACTAAGATGTACAAGGATTTGAAGAGATCTTATTGGTGGACAGGAATGAAAGGTGACATGGCCACACATGTGTCAAAATGTCTCACCTATCAGTAAGTCAAGGCTGAGAGGCAACGACCGCATGACTTGTTACAGTCTATACCTATTCCAGAATGGAAGTGGGACAATGTCACCATGGACTTTGTCACTGGATTACCTCGCACAATTAGAGGTATGGATGCTATTTGGGTGATTGTAGACCGTCTAATAAAGACAGTTCACTTCATCCCTATGCGAATGACTTTTCCTATGGACAAGCTAGCAAAGTTGTATGTGGACAACGTAGTTCGCCTGCATAGTGTTCGAACTAGCATTATATCTGATCGGGATCCTAGATTCACATCTAAATTTTGGGGAAGTTTTCAGAAGGCCATGGGTACACTGCTGAATTTTAGTACAACTTTTCATCCCCAGACCGATGGGCAGTCAGAAAGAAGGATTCAAACCCTAGAGGACATGCTCAAGGCCTCACTAATCTGAAAGGCAGTTAGGATGAGCACATTTCACTCATCGAGTTTGCCTATAATAATAGTTACCAGGCTACCATCGCCATGGCCCCTTTTAAAGCACAGTATGGTAAAAGATGTCGTACACTTTTAAGCATTTCTAGACAAGTTACCCAAGTTAGGGCAGGAGGATTATAATAGTGAGGAGCCAGATTGGGATGATGTAGAAACACCAGCAGAGGTTGCACAAGTGAGGAGGAATAAATGGAAATTTTATTGGTAAGACCTCTTCAATTGTAGCCAATATCTTATTACGAATAATTCCGACAACTTCAGGAGAAAAAGAGGCATTTACTTATTACAGAGATGGTGTGATTTGATGTTTTTTTTTTTTAGTTATTGGCAAAGGTAACGAGCAAAGCTACCTTTGCGATGGAGCAGGACAGAACGATGCAGATGGCCAGGGGAGCTGGTTCATCTAGACAAACTCCACTAGAGCCAGAGCCACATATTACATTTAGGAGGAGCCAGAGTGTAAGGGCCCTACCCCCACCCCTAGTCCGTGACCCAGCAGTTGAGATCCTTGAGCAGGATCATGTCGTCTTTCCTTGACAAGACTAGAAACAAAAGAAGCTGAATCAAATGTTGTCTGATGTGAAGGGGCTAGTGGGGGTTGCTTTATCTAAGTGGGCTTTCTACCACAACATTCCAGCTCATGCCACTATAGACCAGTCTTGTATGGGAAGCCAGGATTTTTTATTCTAGAAGAACCAAATCTGAAACAAACTTGAACCAAGGGTCATGGGTTGCACCAGAATTTGACCCAAATCAGACCCAACCCAAGCTCAACCAAACTGGTCTCGCATTACATATATGACTCAGCCCATAGCCTACATTCGTACAAAATTTATTTGAGGATTTTATTAAGTCCTCCAGGATTTCAAAGGTTGCATACATTCCAATTGAGGGGGTGGTGTATTGTCCAAGCTAGTCCGAAAAATATAGAGAAATAAGGGACCTATAAATTCAATATTTAGCACATAAGTTATTCATCGTGTTTTTGCTTTCTATATAAGATCCAATGAAAGCTTACAACTTTGCACCTTGTGGAACTTTTAGAAATTTGAAAAATTCAAGACTAAGCACCACTCTGTTTGACATAGGAGCAACACAACTATATTGGGGTTTCAAATCTAAACTACATAGATTTACAACTTATCATGTGCTTTTGAATGAAAATTTTCCCTTGCAACAGCCCCCACTAAAAGAAAATTTCCACCAAGTTGATGCTTCTTTGATTGACTTGTAATGAGTTTGATGTAGGAACATTTGGGTTACACAAAAAACTAAGCAACATGCTTATGAAGCTTATGCTTACATTTTGAGACTCAAATTTGTTCTTTCTTTTTTCTCTTTTTATATATAGATTTTTTTTTAGGATCAGTCTTTTATTTCAAAAGTTAGGCCATGAACATGTGACTAACATTAGTGGTTGTACGGTAGTTTTCTTTTATTATGGCAAAACACTAAGCTAGCTCTACGATGTCTTTGTAAGCACTCGCTACTTATTTCTTAAAGTGAATGAAAGAAAAAGGTCCTATTTTGGGTTTCTAGTAAGCCCTGGAAAACCACCTTTTATTCCATATTTGATAAATATCAACTTTATCTAGCCAACAAAATTCTTTCAAACCTAGAGGTGTCCCTGAAGGGACTAATGGCTGTACAGACAAGTCCTGAGGCTGAAATTTTCATTAGCATACTCTTCAACACAGGTCTGCTGATGGATTCATTCATATAAGTTTCTCAGAGAAATCACAGTACAATTCTCTTAAGAAATGAAGCAACAATATGAAGTTAGAAGTATAACCATGTACTTTTGTCATAACTCATGATTACTACAAGGCTCATAAAAGCAGAACAAATATAAAGTTATAAACAATATCAAGTCATCAAAATGTATCCATTCTGCTGCAAGAGAAGACAGAAACAATGAAATATTAAGAAAATCAAAAGGTGGCTAAGAAATGAAACCTTTTCCAGAAGTTCAACTCGATGGTTAAGATCCTCCCAATGTGCTTCTCTATGAATTGCTTCGAGAACATAAAGCAAATGAGAATGAAGAAACTCTGAACAGTGTTTGTCAATACCACAAAGAGGAATGGAATATTGACAGCCTACAAGATAGAAAGGGCAATTCACAAGTTTCATTGGGCAAACAGTTATACAATGCCTATCCATCTCACGCCTTGCAATGCTCTCTGAGCACTTCTGCTCACATGGAAGGACCTTGTAGGGACAAACTGCATCATGCTTTTCCAAGTGCACTGCACAAAAATTATAACTACAACCCTCGTTTGTACAAGTTGTGGACCTAAACATGCACTTACAGCTATGCTCAGCAAGTTCTTCTGCAGTATAAAATTTCATTTTGCAGTGGAATAAATCTTTGAAGTCAACATTCTTCAGTAGATTCTTACCAATGGCTTCCCTTCTATCCATCAACCAAAACCCATTTATTTCCATTTCTTGCACAAAATCATCTATTTTGTCCTCCCTCCTTTCACTTAGTAGCCATCCTGAAACCCGACTAAAAAAGTTCCTCTTTGAAATTGCAAAGTCATCAATAAAATCTGAAATAATATCAGTGGGATGGTCAGAAGTTTCTACATCTAGATCATCATCTTTTTGGATCACTGTTTCTGCAATATATGTTTCACTTCTTAAGTTAAGATAGTCCACCATTTCCTTTCTTATATCAACAGCCACTGAACCTGGGTTCCTGAAGGGATCACCAGTTGTGTTATCAACACATGCTGTGGCTAATCCTGGTAGAATAACTTGTGCTATTTTGTGGACAACTTCGGAATCAACAAGATCACAATGGAACAAGGGACCTTCGTCTCTCAATTCTTCATCAATCTTCTTGTTCCGTCCTAAATCTGTTACTGGTGGATCCATTCTTCAAGGACACCTATAATACAAATAACAGTAAAGTAGGTAAGTTTTTTATACAAAAATGCACTTAACAATGTACAAGCAACAGGAAAAACAAATGCAAATTCTGGATCAACTTGCTATGAAATCTAGTTAAAGTGGACAAATACAACAACATATTCTGAGGTAGAAACTAGAATCAGTCACTAATATAAACTACTGATAAAACGGGCCCCAGATAAATTCATACCACTACATTTAAGACTAAATGGTATAGTCACCAAATTTAGTCAGCCCTACTAAGGAAAAATTTGGTAGTTCAGTCATTGATTACCATGTACAAAAGAATTCTTTTTTCTCTGGTTCCATGCATCAAACAGAGATATAGAATATGCCTCCACATCAAAAAAAAATCGAACTCCTTTAATAAAGAGCTATAAAGTAAATGCACCAACATATAAAAAAAGGGAAGGTTTTCTCATGATGATAGTCCATTAATTAAAGATTGACAGTTGCAAATAAATAGCTAAACTTAAGGGATGTAAGAAAGGTGATCTAACAAAATCTTTGGAGTTGCAAGATAAGATGTTGAAATCGGGTATTGTGCCAAATAGATTGACACGCAAGTCTTTGATACTATCAATACAACGGATGAAAATCCATCGCACCCGATAAAGGGTCAACCGTGAACCGCGTCTTGCAGGGTTCGCTCTGGACTACGATACCCTCTCACATCACAAGAGGGTAAATGATATAAAAGGGAGTCGTCACCTAGATAAGGGTCTAGGACCCATAAATATCTTCCCAAGTCAGGGGAGAAATATGACTCACGATGGACAAGGCTGCGGTCTGCCCAGATCATTGGGTAAGTGTCAGGTTCCGGACTAGGAAGGCACCCAGTCTACCCGACCGAAGGCCGGTCTCCCTTTATCTAGACCATTGCTGCTTACTAATCCTACTAACTAGTCCTAACTCTAGGTCAATAGGTACAACCCTAAAACTAGGCAATTAGGTATGACACAGAAGCAATCATGCAACCCTAAGCCAAGTAGTTATGTTACCCTAAGCTAAGATTATGTTACACTAATGTACATTAAAGCTTAAACCCTAAAAGCTTAATAAATGAATTATGGAACCTAATTAGACTAGTTACACTTACTTTAAGCTAACTCT
The DNA here is from genome assembly GCF_018873765.1 of Telopea speciosissima. NCBI lineage: Eukaryota > Viridiplantae > Streptophyta > Magnoliopsida > Proteales > Proteaceae > Telopea > Telopea speciosissima. The sequence goes on along the minus strand of NC_057922.1, from coordinate 45,316,243 downwards.
ACATAATTTGTTAAAACATCTTACGAGATCCTAATTAGACTAATGAAGTAAAAGCTTTTAACTAATTGATAATATGTTATTTAATTAATTACCCCTAAATTAGATAGCTAATTGAATATACTAATTACATTAAATGTACTATACTATGTGCTAAATAACATGATACATCTATGGTAAGTGTATATATACTAATGTATGTATTGTACTATATCATTATATAATCTAAGTTGTATATATGTATACTAGTATGCGTAGGTAGATTATGCCAAGGTGGGCAATACCATATTAATTTACATAATTGGATTGACAAACCTAGATACACTAAGGGAAATAAAAGGCGGAACAATATCAAAACTATGCTGCCTTATCTTAACATACATTTAATGAAATGAACAATTCACGTGAAGAAGTTGCACGAAATAGAAATAAGCTAGTCAAGCAACTATATTAATCATTATACTAAACATGAGAAGGCCTAGTTACTTGTGTCTAAAGTTGATTATAAAATAAATCCTAACGAGTCCTACAGATGTGTATTTACATGTAAGCTGAACTGGGGCGGCAAAGAAACCAAGATTTGGTCACATGGTGTGAATTCCCCCAGGATCCCATTTTTGTACATGTACAATCTTAGGCCCATGGCGGGCTCAAACTCTCCTCACACTCAGTCCAACCCAGCTGGCCGGAGGGTCAAAAGGACTAAGACTAGCCCTGACCGTTGCACCTTCACTCAAGATTCAAATAAGGGCTGAAGCCAAACCTCGATTGATCAAAGCCCAAAATTAAGGGATCCATAAGATTCTGATTGATCCAACCCCTAATCAGTTGGAATCAAAGCTACATTATTGGCTCGACCAAGTCCAAGGATATAAGCATCCACTCTTATTGTGCAAGTCACAGTGGTTTTTAAGATTTAGAGTAAATGCTTATCACTTATCAGTTTCTTAACCCAATTTAAGAAGTAAATAACATCTGCACTAAGAGAAGCACACCCATTGCCGCAATATGTTCCAGACTGTACATGCTGAATCTGCATTTCAAGCAACATTATATGCGACATACAACCCCATCTAGTATTTCCCGATGATGAGAAGAACTAGCATGTAAAAAAGGGATCAAATTGATGATGAATACATAGCCACTTAATGCAGTAACCATATAAAGATAACCAAAAATAATTGCAGCTAGAGCCCAAGCGACACTGGGACAGCAAGACCAAACCATTAGCAATTCAGCAACTTAAATGCCCTCTAACATATCACATATAAAAACCAGAAAGCAGAGCTCGACAATAAACTGAAATTGAATTTAAGAAACTGAAGGTTTAATAAAACAGTGCACCAACTAGACTCCAATACTAAATGACCAAGTTCAGATCTTGTAAGCTGAGAAACAGAATTGGGAACCCGAATAGAGAACAATGATTCTCCTGATAAGTCAATAAATCCAGAATGTTGAAACCTAGGTCTCTAACAATATCAGATCTGGAGTTTAGAACCAGATAGAAAGGAACAGAATAATAATAAGCACTGACAAAAGCAATTGATGTAGATGAAATGCAGGAAATAAACGAACAGCGAAAGGGTAAGACCAGACCCAAAATAAGATTTCAATCGGCAGGACGAACAAGGTAGACATGGATACAAATTCAGATTCAATGACCTGTGCTGAACTTCATTTTTTTTACCAACCATTACCAAACCAAACCCGCAAATGATCAAAATAGAGGTAAAAATCTGGGCTCGAATAGATCCAAGCAAACCGGGTCAATAATATTAATGCCTAGATTTATAATAAAAAAAATCAAGCATCATTAAGAAAGGAAGAAAACCCAAGTCCTCCTCACAAGCCCAATGGAAACTGCAGCACCATTCCCATGGCCATTTAGAGAAGCAAAAATTGGATTAGTTGATTTTGTAAAGGAAGAAAAGAAACCCAACAAATCCAAATAGCTCAAACACAGCTACCACACAAACCTCAATACCCATACCCTGAGCTAACCAGAACACACAACAATCATAGGAATCGAAGAACGGACTTAGTGTCAAACCCGCCCAGAGTGGGAAAATGTGATTTTTTACTCCACAGATGTGTGGGGACCACCCCTACTGGCCATAAACACTCTCCAGTGGTAGAAGGGAGTCTTGGGAACCACCACATACCCCTGGACCCCACCAGAGTGCCCAGAATTACTGAGAATCAGTCTAAAAATGCATTCTGGGAATGGGCCTAACCTGCCAAACAGGCCTTAGTAGAGGCTGGTCTATAAATAGAGGACTCAGCCTCATTTTAGAACCTCTAGACACCGCTGAAACCGTAGGAGAGAAGAGAAGAGAGAAAAGAGAGAAGGAGAAGGAGAAGAAGAGAGAAAAGAGAAGGAGAAGAAGGGGAGGAGCTCACCCTTGCATCCAATCTGCTCCAGCAGCCTACTAGACTTGGTTCAGGTATAAAACTATACCAACACATGCTGCTGTACTGCTGTTTGCTATTTTTCTCCATGAATCTCTGATGTTTTGGTAGCATTTCTGGCCCTTGGCAGCCCAGATCACCTAGGGGCTGCCATGTACTGCTTCAGATCCAACATGCAAGCTGAATGCATGGAAGATCTGAGCTTTTTAATGATGTTTTACTTCTGTATTACTCTTTGGACTGAAATCAGTCCCTGTGCCAGGCTGCACTGCCTTATTTCACCCAGATCTGGCAGTTTGGGGCTTGGATCTGTGCATATAGGCTAGCCCTTGCCTGGATCTTGGTAGGGACAGCCTACTACCATGATTATACATGTAAATCTGCCCTTGCATGCAGCCCAAACCATGGCCTGAAGCTGGAACTCAGCTGGGTTACTATTCACTGGGCTGTCTGGGCAGCTCCTGGCTGCCAAGTGGTGGGCCCAGGTCATGATCCATGTGGACCATGGCAAACTACCCCACATGAGGTCCACAATGACCCAACATGCATAAGGGATCGACCATGACACTGCCTATGGTGTAAAACCCAAGAAAATGGGCCTGTTCACGTTCTAAACAAGCGCTGGGTGATGCACTGGGCGATGCACACATCACCCAGAGACATCACTAAGAGAATTAAACTGGCTATTTTTGCAGATCTGACTTTGGGGCTTCCACCCATGGATTGTACACAGTGTAAGGAGGTGGTAAATGACCAAAATACCCCTCCTCACATCTGTCCATAATTATGAACACCTTGGGTACCCAAGCGGGCCCCGCAGGGCTTGGAAACCCTATCTGTGTTGGTCCTGCAGCACTGCTGACCTGGGGACTGTGTTGTAAGACTGTTGGGACCTAAAACCATGTACTACAGTGGTGAATTACCATTCTGACCCTAGACCACATTCTCCCGATGATGCACCGGGACATAGGCCTAAAGCCTGGTGCAAGGCCCAGAGAATTTCAAGTGATCTTAGACTGAGCATCAAGTTAGACCAGTGAGTCTAGATCAACACTAGGACATCCAAGAACAATTTTAAATATTAATAACACATGTCTGATTTGACACTTTAGGATTTAACCCTGCGCTCGAGGTGCACTGCCAAACTACAGCCAGAACTGAAATAGCAACTTAACTTATAGAACCAGACCGAGGTGATTGGAATTACACCATGAGTGTAGGTGTAACATGACTGATGGGTCATGACAACAACAACAGCAATATTCACTGTCTTTAATTACTTTAAATTGTTTTATATTCTTATTTAAATTCTGAATCTTATCTGGTGGACATTGGAAATGGATGATAATGCTTATATGTGGAATTGCTAGATTATATGCCATAGCCGACTTGGAAATGAGGCCTGTGGTAGCCCGTAGAATGGGATACGATTGACACCACCCGACTTATACTATGTCATATAAAATGCATATGGCTAGGAAATCATCACCCGTGCTACGAACCCTTGCCAACAGGGGTTTAGGTGTTGGATACCACAAAAGTGTGAGGCCAATGTCTTGAAAGGCATTATTCGGCCAGTTGACCCATCATGATCATTAGGACGTGGTGGTAGCATAGAAATGTGTGAGGCCAATGTCTCAAGAAGACATTGTTCAGTCGGTAGGCCCACTAGTCAATAGGGCTAGTGGTAGCACAGTGGTAACCTAGAGGGCCGGTCAAGCTAACATTGGGAAGGGATGCTGGAGCCGACTGGTCTTCTCCGACAACTCAATAGGTGTATCGTGGGAAGGGGTTAAAAGCCCGCACCAGGGATACATGTATTGGGGATTGTAGTAGCACTAACCCGCCTTAGTTGTGATATTAGGTGGCTAATAAATAAAATAAACTGCACCTCATATAGGACTCATTTGGTTGTGCTTGCATGTGCATGCATGATTTATATTTCATTCACGGGCTCGGTGGAGCTCACACTCTTGTATATTCTCTTTTAGCTGATTTTGCAGGTACTGGTTTGCCAATAGATGATGAAGTTGTTGGTGGATTTGTAGATCTTCCTCACCTTGTTGTTTAGCGACGATTTTGTGATTATTTAAGTTTTCTTTCTTTCAAAAAGTGTAATTACCAAGATAATGTACTTATTGAACATAAATGGATATGTATATGGTATAACATAGGTATTTGGGATTTTATTATAAATGATATAAATCATCTATGGGAAGTTCAGTCTTCCGTTGCACTCTGATATTCTTTTTATTATCTTTTACCCTCATTGTGTGGTTTGTGACGTGTAAATACTGCTTCTTGATCCTTGGGGATTGGCGGATGTCGTAGGATATCCGGTCACTTGCCTAAATCCTCACAGGGGGTGGTTTGGGGCGTGACATCTAGTCCACAATCCCAATTCATCATTTTTTATTTAAGGTCCAAAAAATTAAATCCCAAACAAAATCATGAACCTTTGATTCAGGGGAGAAATCCCAGCCATAGATTTCAGTGCGATATAAGGTTCCAGAATAATTGGGCAGCAGCTCCCATGGGTAGAAGAAATCCAGGGATAATCACCCCCTGGAGAAGGTGATGGTCGTTTCCGATACCCAGATTTTCAGTGAGGGCCAGTCACGGTGAATACAGTGCGATGAACAAACCAGAAATAAAATGGGGGAAGGGATTATTACAGGACACAAATAAAATGAAATGAGAAATAAAAGAGAAGAAGCTAAAGAAAGAAACTATAAGGTCGCCAAATTTGCAACAGAGAACATGAACAATCGCCGGTGAATAGAAATTGCAGCGAGATCAGTGAAAATTTTCACCATGAATGGAACCTTCAAGTTCTCAACAGGGAGGTGCAGCTCAATCTGGATCTCATGCTTCAACGGAATATCTCAGATTGGAGCATCACAATCCACCATAGGCATACATCATAATAGATAACATTCAATTCCAGCATTCACAGAAGATTGATTGAGAAGAAAAAAAAAAAAATAAATGGAAGATGAAAATCAAATGAGAATCACAGGCGAGAAAAATAACAAAAGCAATGAGAGATAAAATTAAATCTAACAATTTGTTAATCACAATTTTGCTATGAAAATCTCTAAATCCATAATTGGAAGAGCACTCTACCTTGAAGATGGAAAGCTTCAACGAAAATCAAATCTGGAGTTCACCATTGGTAAAATCGGTAACCAATGTCCATGAGCTTATAATCACCAAAGGCACCTCACAATAAATCTTTATTGAACCAAATACCGAGACAATCCAAGGATCATATCTTCAAATCTTGGAGATAATGAACCGTGACAAAAAGCCGAATCCGAAGAAGTAAACTAAATTACCGATTCGCAGTTGAAGGCCGAATGAACTACCACAGGGACTTGCCTCTGTGTCTAAAATCTTGAATCCTCACAAACACTCTCTCCGCTTCAAAGCTCACAGGGAAAATGAAAGCGAAGATTCTAGGATGGAGGTTCTCAGCTGGATGGGAATTCAGAAGAAAATAGAAGAAGAACAGAGAAACGGGATGGAGACAGAGGTGGGATCTTTATCCTCTCAGGTTCCGTGCGGTCATGGCTATTGGGGTTCGGGATTACCTGGGCTCACAGAGATGCCGCAACCATGGCTACTGGAGTTCTCGATTCCTTGTTATTCTCTGATTGAATCTCTAACTAAACTCTGTTTTGTCTACACATTTCTTCTTCTCTATCGTTCTTCCCTATTTAGATGAGGATGCAGACAAGAATTTTGCATATTATGGAACGCCAGATTTACCAACTGAATCTCCTTATTTGGATGTAGAGGTGGATGCCCATTATAGGTGACGACTCAGATGAACATTGTTGCAAAGTCATGCAAACCATTTGACTAGAGAGCATGGATCGATGAGATTCGATATACGAGTATGTTCTCTCGGCCGCAGCCCAGGCTGCGCTGAGGCACATGGCACTACCACTCAGGGGGTAAGGTGGTCATTGTGCCCATACCCATATGCCTAGGCGTAACCTGCACTAAAGCACAAAGAACAGCATCCCGATGTTTTAATGTGTTGGAAGTTGGAACATTATTGATATATGGATATTGTTGCATACACTTCAGTTTATATTTGATGTGGATGCATTATTTGGGCTTTTTTGGGGTATTCAATGGTGTATTTCTTTATAAATTTATAGAAGTTTCAGAAACAGAAATCACTATGGATAATAAACGTGTTTATGTCTCTTTTATGACCCAGAAATAGATATTACTACAAAAGTAATAAAAAAGGAAAAATTACATTGTCACCCCTTGATGTGTGTATAAAATACAGAGCAACCCCCTGTGTTTTTAAATTATATAGCTACACCCCTTGAGTGGACGGTGAGTGGACGGTGTTAAATAATACATTTTAAATACCAACTTTGCCTTCTTCTAATATCCTGTTAATACTCCATGGGAAATTCCAACTTTGCCCTCTTCTAAGATTATAAACCAATACCTATTATGTCCTATGTGTAATAAGGAACAGTTCTCCTTCAACCTCACAACTGAACAGTGAGAACTGCAAACCAAATCCGTAAGGTAAACTGTAACTTCCTGAAATTCAAAGAGATCAGAATAGGGCTTCAGCAATAGGATCGCCCAAGCCTAGAAAGTGATTCCCAAACCAGAAAATCGATTTCCAAAGCAACATGGACAGATCGATGGGTGAGTTGTAAAAATTTCAGGCAACAGAGCAGGTCTTTTTTCTGTAAAAAAAAAAAACAGCTGAATATACACACAACTAAAGCTAGGATATGTAAGAGGAGAGGTCAACAGACCAAAAATGGTTTCTACTAATCTGTTAGATATGAAAGGATTAACGTAGCTAAAAACTAGCAAAAAAAAACAGGGGATCCATTAGCTTTGAAACAAGAAGAAACAAGAAGAAACAAGAAGAATTATGAGGGATAAGAGAAAGAGACTAGGGAAGAATACACCTGGAAGGAAAATACCAGCTTCAAACTGACAGAAGACTAAGAGGGGAAGGAATCAAGCGATCGGCCAAGTGGTCTCCAACAAGAGCAACCAACAACCATGATTAAAACATGCCTCTACTGATTCAAATCAAAATCTTAATATCGATGGAGGGTTACATCTTTCATAAATAACCTGTGAAAAAGAATATATCACCGTCGTCGTTCGTCGCAGGTCGTTGCCGTTCATCGCCGATCTCAGTGATGGTCTCAGTAGATCCCACGTCGTAGTTCTTGGTGATGGTCTAAATAGATATCGCCGGTATAGTCGTCGCACTTCTCGGTTCGTGTAGTAGGCAGGGGATGGCGTTGAACGCTGCCTCAAAAGATCGCTATGAGAAGTTGCAGAGGACCAGAACCCTAATCTAATTCAAGTAACAGGATAGGGGAAGGGGGTGGGAAGCTCACACCCCTAATAGGGATATATTAGTCATTTTAAGCCATGAATTACCAACACGGTACCACTTAACAGGAATGATATAACGGAGTGGGGCTGATTGTAACAACTAACCAAAACTCAGGGGGTATAGCTGTATAATTTAGAAACACAGGGGGGTTGTTCTGTATTCTATATAAATCTCAGGGGGTGACAGTGTAATTTTCCCATAAAACTTTGTTTTTTTCCCACGGACTCCAACTCTCTTTTTGTTTTTGTTGTACTTTTTTTTTTGTTTGTTTTGCTTTTTCTTATTTATTATTTTTAATATTAGAAAACCGTAAGTGTTGGGTATCACATGGCAGCCTCCCACTACCTGAAATAGAATCAAAATTCCACAATCTGATTACAATTTCCAAACCATCAATCAGAAATCGACGTGTAATGTATTGTCGAAAAAACTTGTTCCGAGCACTTTTCAATGATGTGAGATGCAGGAACTAGTTTATCTTGAAACCTTGTTGAAAATGTGTTGCAAGTAGGCACATTAGCCATACAACATAAAAGGGAATTGGAGGCCAATTTGCACTCTTTCGCACCAAACCGTAGTACCTGATCCAAGGGATAGTCGCACTAATCCACAACGTCGAAATCCAATTTTGAAAACATTTTCCTTTAAATTTTATAGATAAAATTTGAACAATTTTAAAACCCAAATCTTGAATTAGATGTCTACAAATACATGGGTACTTCATCTTGCATACCAAATGTGAAGTTTACTTTTGTTTGTCTATCACTGCATCATTTTCTTCTATTGATAACTGTTGAAATTTTTATTTGTTTTTAAAATTAAAGATTCAAATATTTAGAGGATTATGTCGTTTCCTAATAGGCACTTAAATGACCAACAGGTGTGACTATTGGACAACTTGTTTGAATGGTCAACAAACAAGTATTTTGGGAAAAGGCATGATATTAGGGCATGTTTCTTGGAGATAACCCTTAATGGTGTCTCTTCCTCTCCTATATATAGAGAGGGGGTGTTGCTTATTTCTCTAACATTTTTTGTGTGGAGACAATGGTTTTTCGGTTGCATTAAAATCATTTTCCAAACCATTTATTGAGTCTAGCCTTGCTCTCCCTTGTAACCAAAGTCTTTGTGCATAAGACCAAGGTTCGGTGGTTGATTTATCTTGGAGGTAAAATGCAAGGAACCCCGGTTGCACTTCTACAAGGGGCGTTTCAGACCTTAAGCAGAATGTCTTCATTGATGCGACTCAACCACAATTACTAGTTCATGAATGGTTAGTGGCTATCAACAACAGCGAGATCATGACTATCTACAACATCTTAGTCTTATTTTCTCAAACCGGATACTTGTTTACAACAATCTTAAGGTTGCATAGTATAAGATTGTAAAGTTGCTTTTATTTGCATGTCTGATCACTGATTCAACAAATCCATTATATGTAATGCCCCTAAATTTTGAAATTTAAGTGTCTTCACGTTTATTTCTACCTAGGGGTATTTTTATAATTTTATACCTCAAGGGTAAATTCATAATTTACTACTACCTTTCTTGATGCCTTTATGAGTATAACCTTCTTTGTTGTAATCTTGTATTGGTGGGTATTATGACTTATATGATATTTTAAAACATTTAATGATAGTCTAACTCCTTATTTAATTAGATTAGTATATTTAATAAGTAATTAAGTTTTTTGGCCTAATGGTTAGAACTTAAAATGGTATTAAGGAGTGCAAGTGTTCAAATCCTACTAGTTGAAGACAAAGTTAGTATTTTATTTATTTTTTGTGCAGTCCACTGTTGAGTGGATTATGTACTAGTATTTTATGCTGGGACAACATGTGGGAGAGCATAATGGTGGTTATTTTCTTAAGGGAATAGGAGATTGATTTAGGATTTAGGCTATGTATTTAATGGTATACATATTACACTATAGGGTGGGGATTCTCCGGTGTACGTGGAACAAAGAGGACTGGTTTTGACTCAACTATAGACTGAGGTACGTGAATTATAGTGAGAGTACTTCACTGTGTATGTGTGCGTGTGGTTTGATAAGAAAATGTTCTAGTATACATGTATTATTATGTGTAACAGAACCATGTTGTCGTCATACACTGTGATGAATACGAATGTTGGAATGTGTGTATAATAGAGGATTTTAATTTTGGCTGTGTTGCTGTGATATATAGATGCATATACATTTTGAAGTCTAAAATTCTGAGTTTCTGACTTAAAATTTCTGATATTTTTATGATTGCTCTTGGACTTCCATTACTGATATTACTGCATATTTGATTGTTCAAATACCTTGATCCTCATTAACCTTTTTTTTTTTTTTTTTTTTGAGATCGAGTTTCAAATCTGTTACTCCATTTTTGATAACCCTATCTTCAGTAGGAATCTCCCACACCTCAGAATCCGACCATCGTATCAACCTAAGATTTAGTATTCTATTTTCCCTATTAAACATACCTTTGACCAAAGTTTGAGGCCTAACAGAGTTGCTGATTTGAATTTAAGGAAATTCTTCTTAATCTAGTTTCTAAACCATCGCTGTGATTATGTTTTTTCTTCCAACTAAGTTTTTGAACCTAACCTTTAGGCTTTTAGAGACTAATCACTAAGATTCCTCAATTTTTATTCCTAAAATCTCTTGTTGCTGTGACATATATGGGCCTAAATATTCTGAAATATAGTAATGTAGAGATTTTTAAACTATTTAACATGTATGCAATGATATAGTTGAATGATATAGTTGAGAGGATTAGTTCACTGCCATATACCATGTAATACTATGTACTGCTGAAATGCATATGCTATAATATAGTACAGATGAAAGTATTAATTCAAGGTTAATTACTGTGTACTGCTAAGATGCATTTGCTAGAATCTATCATTGTTGAAGTTAGTATTATATTACTGAAAATATATGAATTACTGAGATCATTATTGCTGAATTAAGTGTCCTTGAGATTTTCTTCTGGTATTTCTGAAATCTGAAATTGCTAGGAATATCTAAGAATTTGAACCTAGAGTGTTATTGTCACTCCCCTATTCCAACAAGAAATAAAGGGGTGACTGGGACAACACGTGTCATCCCAATAAGTTACCAGAATCGCGAATGCAGTGTCCTAATACACAGTTATTAATTACGTTAAAATATATTAATATTAGAATGCGGAAGAGGAAATGTTACATTCCAAAATATCAGAAATAAGTGGAAGCGGTTACATTAGTAGTTATTGTATGTTCAACCTTCTAGATGATAATTCCATAAATTTAACTGTTATCCGACTGACCAACAAATAACTACTCTAAATATAAAGTATAACAATAGATGTTTATACAAGGCATGATGCCCCCAAAAATAAAGAAAAGAAGGGGAACAAGTCCCAATCAATAGTACGGCCCATAGGCACAATCATCGCAAGGAGATCCATCATTGTGCTCCTCAGTCACAGCGGCGCCAATATCATCATACCCCGAGGTCTAAACCTCTAGACTAGCGAAATACCCACCATTTGCATCATAATCTAAAAAGTGTGTACACAAGGAGGGTTAGCTCCACTAAGCTAATAGATTTTCCACCTAATAAATAGTACTAAGTTAATGGTATATGCTACTATAACAACTCAGAAGACACCGTGGGTCACTTATATTATCACCACAGTGAAACCTAAATTGTTACGAGGGGGCCCGCGCCAACCATAGCCCCATTACTACCCAAAGGCAGACTCCGATAACCAATGACCACCCTTGACCTGGCCTCTCTCCCCCAAGGCGGCAGGTGCCCTGGTTACCCAACACCTAAACCCCTGTTGGTAAGGGTCGTAGCATAGGGAATTGAAATCCTAACTGCAATTATACTATATGAAAACCTATTGTCCCGAGGGATATTCCAGGTGCATCAACGTCCCATATCATCTAGCATCCGGTACCAACACAACACGGCGCATACAGGCTAATATGACAAACAATAGTAATTTATTCCATGGGGTTCTGGTACCGGCATACCTAGTACCATAACCCGACATAAGTAATGATTCTCAAACATGCTTCACATTCATAATCACATCAATTCATTAATCAAGATAATACATGCAAGTATGAAACATGCTTGTAATGATGCGAATATATATATACATGTTTATAGGCAAACTCAAACAATCACCCAAAACCCACTCACCATTTCTAGTATTTAGTTGTTCAACTGGTTATCGGTTCTCGATCATACTCCAATACTCTTCGTTGAGCAGAGCGCAAGTATTAAACAGTGTTTAAGTGGATGGGTGCTGAAAGCGGCAAAACTAAAAGGGATAAATGGAATTTTACATGGTTTCTCACCACAGGGCTTTCAGATGATAATCCAAGAGATCCTACATGGTTTGGTCAGGGTTTTAATCAAGGGCTTGCAGTGGTTAATTGAACTGGTTGATCCAATCAAACCGAGTGAATCAACCTATTGCCCAAAGGTAGAAATAGGGCATGGTTTCCTATTTGGTTTACATAAATAACCTCTCATATGATGTTTCAGGCCATGGAGCTGGTCCGGTTTAAATCTGGTTTAAGTTTCAGGTAGTGGTACTGGTCCATCTAATCGACCAGTGGCAATCGACCAGTACTGTACAACCCAAGAAATTTTACATGCAATTAATGTTTTGGCTTGGTTTTATTGATCTAATACTGATAAAGATGATTAGGGTTCACTTGTAAGCTACATCTATGACGAATTTCGTAACCCAAAGGGAAGACTGAACATGCATGGGGGTTTTGGGGTTTATGGCTCACATAGCCAACATGCATGGGTTTCAACACATGGGATCTACAGAATACATACAAGGAAGGGTTGGATTAAGTCTATATTAGTTCTGTTACAAGCTTTAGGTTAAGGATTTAACATGCATGCTTGAGAAATTGGGTTCCTAAGCTTATACATATGGAATATCACCATGGGGTCTAAGGGAGATTAACAATTGACCATGAATCTGTGAAGAACAAAACCCACATAAGGGTTTCATGTTCTGAAACTTTAAAGAAAAGAATTTATTGCAAGAGATTGGGTTGCATGTTCATGGGTTTGGGTTCCCAAGCTCATACACATGAAGGATTTAACATGGGGGCTAAGAGATTGGTAAATCTATGGTTTAAACTTCTAAAATGGTACAAATAAAAAACAACAAGGGTTCATGAGTGTGAGGATCCGTCCTCCCGGGGGAAACCACGCATGTTCCATAGTGGCACTCTTTTTGGGTTTTGGAAGGGTTATGGGTTATGCTCCTCGATTGGAGAGAGAAGAAATGCGTCTTCTCAGGGGTGTGTTTATTTATCAAGGGATGGGGGTCATACAATTAAATGAAATGGAGTCACCACCTAGTATTAGGGCCTAGGACCCATTGGTGTAGCCCTGTGAAGGGCTACAGGACTTCGTTTGGTTTGGTTAGAGATTCGGGGTAAGTGGCCAGGTTACGAGAGTGGGAAGGTATTAAGCACCCACCTCGTCTGGGTAAACACCCAGCTCGCCCGGGTAAACTGATCTTTCTACTAGATGCTAGTTTTTGAATATTCTCCCTTTATAAATGTCCTATTTCCACATGTATAGCTAAAATGATGCACAAACTGCTTAAAGTTAAACTAATCTAAATTAACTACCGTACACTACACAAGTATAATTTAAAAGTCTACATTGTTACGAAATTAAAGTGCAATGAAAGAATTAAATACTTGTATGCTTTAAACCAATGCAATTATACGGGATGGATCACGTCCCCTAGCGCAGGTGGAGGTAAAAGACTAGCTTTGTCCTTCTCGGACAGAGTAACGGCGTCAAAAAATAATCGCCTGAATATCAGGCAGAGTAACGGCTCATATTTTGGCTTATATCTTTGAATATAGTAAACCCAAATGTGGGGCTTATTATGAGAATGTGTATATGTTGAGTTTCTTCTTAAGAGATAAATAAAGCTAAGTAGAATGATTAATCTCTACTTGAAAATTGAATCTAATAGATATTTTTAGATTCGGTTATGTAAATATGTGGAACATTAGCTTGGTTCAAAGGTAGTATGTACAAACATGTTTGGTGGGTGATTCATGGAATCAGTAATATAAACCTAGATTATAGGTACCACCATAATTTTACAAGTTTATGGCTTTATAAGAAGGCTGAATTAGGAGCCACTAGGCTAATGATCTAAATAATAGATATATGGTGATGGCCGAAGCCAAATCGATGTAAATCCTTATCCGGAAGGTAAATGGCTTCATCAGTAGAAAAAATAAAGACATCTATGTAGTGGTTACATATATCTGGTGAGGCTAAGGAAGATAGTGTTATCGACTCAGTACAGTGAAGACAAAATTGACTGATGTAGTTACATATATATAGCCTCTGACCACTATTGGGGTATACATCTAAATGAATGGGCCCACCACTATTGTGATATACATATAAAGGAATGAGCCCTCAAGGTCTGTGTCATAGGTCATGTGATGGACACCCAACCTATGTGAAGAGGAGCTTTCCTGAATTAGGTTCAAAGGGTATAAACAAAGTCACTAGAAGACCTGTTTAGTACTACTATATCTTTGCTCAGTCTGGTTAGATGGAAAAGCAGTACCATCATAATAAAATGAGGTTGAGTTATATACTCTTAATTAATCGAACCCTACGAAATGTGGGTGTGTGTCAACTGTGGTGCACACTGGCTGACCTAAGTGGATGTAGGAGGTGTGGCCGCCTATCGATGAGAGTTTTATAGGAGAAATGTCTAAATATCCATGAGTTCAGGATAGGGGACAAGGCTGGTTTTTATCTAAAGTATCCATATTTAAAAGGATTTGATTGCGAGGGTCAACCAGTAGGATATGGTTGGTGAGCGAGTCGACTACGCCAATGAGAAAAGGTTCAAGAAGTTTGACTTCACCTGTACTCTGTAGCGTAGTTCATCTGATCTAGTGTAGGTTCAAGTCATGAAAATACCTACAACGATGTGTCCTATTGTGTTTAATACGTTCACTAGACTCATTCATGTTTCATCGATATTCTGAATCTTGTGGGGGATTGTTGGAATTTTTATTTTTCTTTAAAATTAAAGATTTAAAATATTTAGAGGATTATGTCATTTCCTTCTTATGTCTTTAGGAAGTCCAGTTGACTTTTCTAAAGGGGTTTCTTTGATGGAATCATCTAGAGAGATGGTCTCAACTCTCTTTTTGATCTCGGATAGTGTATCCTCATCATCATCAACCAATGGTTTATATCTATCTTTGGGAAGTGAAACATCAAATTTGACATTCATGGATTCTTCTACAGTTAAAGTCCTTTTATTAAATACTCTATAGGCTCTGCTGTTGCCAGAGTATCCAAGAAAGATACCTTCATCAGATTTTTCTTCAAATTTTTCTTTGGAATCTTTAGTATTCAAGATAAAACATTTACATCCAAAAATCTGAAAAATAGTCAACTTTAGGTTTCTTTTCAAAGAATAATTCATATGATGTGTTAGAAAAAATCCTTCGGATTAAAACATGATTCAAAACATAGCAAGCAGTGTTTACCACTTCAGCCCAAAAATATTTTGGTAAAGAATATTCACTAAGCATGTTCTAGGCAGTCTCTTGAAGAGATCTATTTTTTCTTTCAACAACCCCATTAAATTGAGGAGTTCGAGGAGTTGAGAAGTTGTGTGTGATACCTTCATCATCACAAAATTTTTCAAATTGGTTTGAGTTGTCAAACTCACCACCATGATCACTTCTTATAATAGTGACCAAAGAGCCATTTTGGTTTTGAATTTTCTTGCATAGTGTTGCAAACTCATTGAAAGCATAATTTTTGTGTCTAAGAAACAAAGTCCAAGTATATCTAGAATAGTCATCAACAATTACAAATGTATATACTTTACCACTCAAGCTTGGAGTAGGTATAGGACCAAACAAGTCTAAATTACACTACAAGAAAAAGATGCAATGACGACACTTTGGGCGGAGATATCATGGCATTACTTAAAAATGCCGTCATATATGTATATACAACGGCATTTTTTTACATACGCCGAGAAATATCGAATAATATGGGACTACTTCGGCGTTTATATATAAATGTCATCGTAAATATATATATGACGACATTTTTTAATAAAAACCGTTATAAAAGACAATACTACGATGTTTATTTAGTAACACCGTAGTATATGCCGGTGAGGAAAGGTGAAGAAGAGAAACGTTGGCGACATTGTATTTGCATTAACGTCATTTTGTAGTAAATGCCGCCGTTGGACTCACTACAACGGCGTTTCCTGATAAATGCCGCCGAAAATATTGGGTTTTCCCACGAAAGATACCCAAATCCTATTCAAATCTCAAGTCTCAAATCTCAAATCTCAAATCTCTTTCAATCTCTACTCTAACTGCTCCCGGACCTCTCTACCGTTGCGACCTCTCTGCTGACCTCTGTGTCCCTGCGACCTCTCTACCAACCTTTGTGTCCTTGCGACCTCTTTGCCAACCTCTCTTCCTCTGCGACCTCTGTCTCTCTCTCTCTCTCTCTCTCTCTCTCTCTCTCTCTCTGTGTGTGTGTGTGTGTATGTGGTTAGAAGCTTAGAAGAAAATAAAACTCTTTGGCCCTCTTTAGTGTTCTTCCATGTGAAGAAGTAGTTGTGAACCTGTGAAGCAGAAGAGCAGAACCAGAGAAAGACATCTATGGCGTCTTCTACTCTACCAAAGCTTCTTCTTCTTTTAGGATTTTTCCTCATTTTTCTAAGCTGTGGTTTAAGTGTTTGAGCACAGGCAGAGGAGGCGGGCTTGCAGATGATGACAGAAGCCTTGGAATGGCCATCAATGGAGTCAATGTACGATGAGTTCGGGGAAGAGGGTGGAGATGGTAGTGTTGGAAGGAAATGAGTTCCTCCGGGTCTTGATTAAGCTTACTCAGAAATAAAGACGAATTCCAGGTTAGTTTCTGCAGATTGTAATGTTTATGTAGATGTAACAAAATGCCTACGCATCAGTTATTTCAAATGTGATCTAGAAAAAAGATTATCATTTAAAGGGAGAAACATTTGCAAACACAGTGAAGAACCCCAGCAAGTGGACAAATTAGAATTCATCTTCAAGAGCTTACTTTTTTCGGATTTCAGTAGTTGCTTTGCAATTTCGAAAGTCGGGAGTTTGGAGAACCTTCAAGAGAACAAAAACTTTTAGGCTCAGAACAGGCAAAATAATATTTCAAGATGAATCAGAAATAAAATATATTAACAGAGAATGCATTCCCATGTAAATTTTGGTAACTTAATAGCAGAAGGTTCCAATCCTAGGAATCAAGTGCAAAATAGGACACTCCTTTTACAGAAGGACCATTTAGAATCACCAAAATGGAAGAGTCTGTTAGTGCACAAATAATCTTTTTGGATGAAAAATCATGCTTTTCAAATTTCATTGAAATTGTCCAAACCCAGGCAAATATTTTTTATTTCTCCTTCAACCCCATATACTTGATTTCCTGCGATACTACATTTCCTATGGTGCTGTCTCTGCTAACAAGATTCCATGCCCACCTCGCTCTGGAAGGTCTTACTACACTCACAACTCCTACAAAGCTAGAACACCTGTTCACCCCCACACTCGTGGTTGCTCTAGAATCACTCATTGCAGGATATAAATCAAATGATTTTGCTTTCATTGTTCCAGATTTCATCATCTGGGTTCCTGCTTCTTCGACATAAAAAGACCTTTATTTCTTTTTTCTTCATCTTCATGTGCTATGTTGATGGTACGGAGTAGGAACTAGAAACAGAGTTGGGGCTTCTGGTCTTTTAGAATTAATGTTCTGTTTGTTTCGTTCTTTTAAAGAACATATATGCATCCCTATTCATATATATAAATGTAAATGTGTTTCTATGCATTAAAAAATAAGATTATTTTTCAAATATACCTTTTTTTTTTGGTTCCAAGGCTATCATCAAAGGCTTGTTCGGTGCAGTATAGTTTGCACAGTATGTTTTCATTTTTTTTCCCTTTGATTTGAGTTTATACCTTTATTTTAAGATGATTTTTCTTACTTATATTGTTTTGCGAATCATGACATTTTTCCTATTTGGCTAATATTGTTCTAATCATTGGGATGATCCTCTTTTCTTGTCTCTGAATATTTAGGAAATAATATGGAGCATATTTGGTATCTTTGTAGGCTAATTACAAGCTACTATGCTGTATTTTAGGTTGTGGACTTGAGCATATATGTGAAGCCTCTGTCTATTCTTTTCTTTGTAAGTCATCTTTTTGCCATCCATATTTATCTAGTTAGGTATTTTTATTAGCGTTTTTACCTTTTCTCCTTTATTTTCATCCCCCACAAAAAAAGAAGAAGAAGAAGTTCATTTAAACCTACACTCTAATGTGTTGCAGGTGACACAATTATCTTGGGCTGACTGGACCATTGTTCTCTACCTTTCTTTTCCTGTTAGTAATTTCTTTGCATACCACTCTTTATTTACCTAACATCTAATGAGATGTTGAAATTGAAGATTCACTAAACATTTGGATTTGACTCTGTTGTGTTATATAATTCTACATTTGATATCTTCTGTAGGTAATAATAATTGATGAGGTGCTGAAGTTCTTTTCAAGAAATCCCAAAGGTATATTTTATTCTATTGCATTGTGCATGTCATGTTAAGGATTAGCCAATGCAAATTGTTTTGTAATGTGGACTCGATCAAGATTGACTGGGACTTGTCGAACCTCAGATACATCTTTGTGTGTGTGTGTGATGGGCTTGCAAAATGGTATGTGATTTGCTTTTTCATTAATCAATTTATGTCTTTCAGCTTTATCTGCCCATATTTGGTGTATGATTGGCAAGTCTTTAATCCTTTTTCTTGGCTCATTTTGTTCAAGTTCTAATTTTAGACATTTTCTATTGAAATACCATAAAAAATTTTAGGGAATCACTTGCATTCTAAAATACTGGATGTCATTTTCCGGGGAAAGTGGTTACTTCTTGGTCCATGATACAATTGCTACCCATGAAGAACACCAACCCCATCATGTGGATGGGTGGATTCTTTTCCTCATTGAACCATGCCTATATATCCTTCCTTATCATGCATCATTGAGGAAAAAAAGGGATAAAACAAAGGAATAGGATCTTGTGGCAAAGAAAAATGCACTCGTCAACTCCAAGTATAGTAATCTTGAGGTTTGTTATGATTTTTTTTTATAGATAATCAAAAAAATGAGATGAAATAAAGGAATAGAATTCAAACAAACTAGCCTCTGCTACTGCTTTTGTTTCATCTCTATGTTATGTTAGATCTATAAGTTCTGTACATTTCACCAAATAATAAGCTATCCTCTACTACTGGTTCTGTTTCACGTTTATTGGTTGTGACTATGAACAATTCTATGACTTGGCTGGTTGGATATGGTTTGCCACTTCTTAGTGTTCTTCTAAATACTGACTATTTTTTCAGTTTCTTAGCATAATTGTATGAGGGGTCTTTTGGATTCAAGTTATACTAAGATACATTAGAGACGCTGTCAATTCTAATTCTCATGTTAGCACGTTACGTGCTTAGACACACAATATCAAATTTGTCTAGAGAAATAAGTTATATTACGCCATAGGAAACTGTGTTATGGAGAACATATAAGTATAGACTTCAAATCCAGTGATAAATTAGGTTTGTCAATCCCCCTTTCTCTCTCTCTCTCTCTTGATTCTTGAATATTTTCTGTTCAGTAGACAATATCCATAAGTTCTATTAGTGTTTTTGTGAAAATGTGTGTTCATGGCTCTCCCTCTTTGGTGCTTTTCTAATATTTGATTTGATTATGATGAAAGAGTGTAATTTGTTTCCTCATCCGTCATGAGAAAGTCTCATTTTATGAATGGATCAACAAGGTCTTTAAGATGGCTCAGGTGGTGGAGTAACGATTGGACACCATCCAAGTAGTTTCTTGGGGATGAAAACATGATGTCCTATGCTCCAACATCTACGGTAATTTTAATCTAAATTTGACTTCATACTTTTCTCTTGGCCTACTAACTTATTATTCTTATAATGACAATGGAGATGTTGATGAGGTAATGGATAGTCTTTTCTTCTTCTATAAATTGGTCTGGATGTTTTTAAATGAGTAGCTTTCCGTGTAGCAAACTTCACTTGATAGCATAGAGTTGCTCATAGTTCTTTCTCAATAATTACTCTTCCTTTCATTCTAATTCCCATTTTGTATACTGCACTCCCCATTGCTATTGGCTCCCCAATGCAACTCTAGGGTACATGGAAATTTGTTTGATTCATACATACTGTTTTTTTTTTTTTTAATGTTCTAGAAACTCCGGAAACAAGCAGAGATAGGTGTTGTGGTGTGGTGTGGAACTTTGCATGGTAGTTCAGTCGTGAAGAAGTTTCGTGGAACAGATATTATAAAAAACACGGCTTTCTTCTCCACAATATTTATTTTAATTGTTGCTTTGTATTTATTTTCTTCACTTTCGAATAAATGTGTCTATATGTTTCCCTTGTTAGGTCAATGTACATTGCTGCTTGTTGTAGAGTTATATGAGACGAGAGAGAGGAAGGTCAGAGAAGGAGAATAAAAAAACGAGCATTTTCAGCCAAGGGAGTAGTAGTTTTCTGGGTTCTTTGACTTTATTATCTTTTTCTAATTCAATTAGGGACCCTACTCCATTTGGTTTAGGATTTCCTTTGTTCTCTTTTCAAACTTAGGTATTTTTGGAACTCTATTTTCAACCTTAAAGATATAGCTGTTAGCATTATTTTTTTCATGGTAGTTTAGGCATGTTCTTTGGTTGAAATTGGATAGAGATGATGTACTGAAAATCTGACCATGCTTCTTAGCTGAAAGTTAGCAGAAGTGTGTCTGCAGTAGTTCTTTTTAAGTTTGTTGTTTTGGGGATATCATCATAAGATATGATTGAACTATACAGTGACTTAGAGATGGTGTATCAGTCATTGTAAATTCTTCTTCTTTGTTCTCTATGATACTTTATGCCGATATGAGCTGAAAAAATTGGTACATGGTTATATTGCTACAGGTACTGTCTATTGCGAGTTTGATTTCAAACCAGACACTTTTTCTACATGATCAAGCTAATAAAGATTGGTACATGGTTATATTGCTGCAGGTAATGTCCATTTGAATACTAATGTCAATGAGTTATTGCTGAATTTTGTGTGTTTACTGTAGTTGCTTGGTGATTTAAAGCACTCCTTGTCTAAGGTGTTCATTGATTGAAGACAAAGAGAGCAAAGTACATACATTGTTTATTTTGTTTTTGAATTTTATTAATTTGTTATAGGTTGTAAGTGTCCTTTGGGGTAAGGTAGACTAAATGTAATTAAGTTTCAAACGGTCATTTGTACAGGTAAACTTAAATTATTTTGGATTCTGTCATTATTTCATTGTTTTTAGGGATGAATGTTTTCTTCTATTTTTTGTGAAAGTTTTGTCTCTTCACATCAATAGGTTAAAGGATTTGCACCACAAAAATAATTGGTTAAAGGATTCAAGGATTAGGTAAATAATTTAAAAAAAAAAAAATACTATATGTAGCAGCGTTTCTTACTAAATGCCGCTAAGTATATACCTTTTACCGGTGTTTAGGCACAAGCGTCACTAAATAAATATCTCTAATTACCCTTTTGTTGGATTACACATTTTCCTGACGTTTACATATAAACGCCGCTAAATCCAAAACTTATCCTGGCGTTTTCACATAAACGCTTTTAAAAATGGAGTTACACGGGCATATGTAAAAAATGCCTCGATAAATTTTTGGTGGTACATTTCACGGCATTTGCGCGGCACAAAAGAAAACGCCATTACAACCTTTTGGTGGCATTTCTTTAAGTTTTAGCAGCGCCGCCGTAGACCCTTATTCTTGTAGTGAAATGAAGTAATTCAAGAGGTCTACTTGTAGATACAATATTCTTAGATTTATGAGAAACTCTTGCTTGTTTGCCTTTTTGACATGCATCACAAAAATAATTTTTGTCAAATTTCAGGTTTGGTAAATTTCTAACAAGATCTTTAGATGCAATGGATTCTATCAACTTAATTTTTATATGACCAAGCTTTTTATGCCAAATATTTGATTCTTCATGTGAAATCAAGCACGTAATACTAGAACTAGTTTAATCCATAATGCAAGTATATATATTGTTTATTTTTAGTTCCTTTCAATATGATTTCATCATTAGCATCCATAATTAAGCATTGTGAAACATTAAAGTTTACTTTAAATCCAATACTACAAAGTTGACTTACACTTAGTAGGTTGTAAGCAAGTTTGCTTACCAAACAAACGTCTGAAATAGTAGTACCTCCAATATTTATGTTTCTGATGCTAATAATTTTTCCTTTGTCATTATCTCCAAAAGTTACTTATCCACCATCATATTTTCTTAGTTTTGTAAAAAGGTTTTCATTTGATGTCATATGCTTGGAGCATCCACTATCAGTGTACCATTCAATTTGATCTTTGCTATTCAAGCATATCTATAAAACAAGATTCAAACATACATTGGCCCCCACATTCTTATAGGTCCATTATGGTTAGGATCAAGGGTTCCTTTGGGCACTCATACTCTTTTAGTAGAGTAGTTCATGGAGTAAAGGTTTCTTGGAGATTGGCCATAGCTACTTGAGGATGATTTGGATTGTGCCATAAATTTGAGGGTTTTTGGTTTTTGGTATCTAGGTTCATAGATATTCAAGGGAGAAGGTGTCCTCTTTTGATTATCAAAGGAGTTTTGATATCTCCTTCTTCTTTGAGGGGTATAAGATTCATGATGTCTTGGATAGTGAGGCTTATATGATCTATGGTTTGGGTGAGGTCTATAGTTTCTTTCCATAAAGTATGGAGCTTGTGGTCTATAGTATTGCCTAAGGGGTTTCTTAGGAATAAATTATTTTTGGGACCTATACCTTTTGTAATAGGTATATTGGAAGGTATGATTCTTTGGTCTTCCATGATTTTGTTTTCTTCTTTGGTTTCTAGAAGAGGGTACTTGAGAATTTGAAGTTTGACCTTGGTTTGCTTCTCTTGGATATACCATCTTATTCTTTCCTTTGACTTGTTGTGGGATTCTCCCATCATAGCCTAGACCTTCTTTATCATAAGGGGTCTTTTGTGGTGCACCAAGAAAAACATCTAAGGACTTTTGTCCTTTTGTAAAGGTGACCAAAGCCGACTTCAAATTTTTCTTTTCTTCTTCAAGCTTAGCAATATAATTATGTAGACTATCTACTTTATTATGAAGATTAATAACTTCTTTCTCTAATATAGAGTTAGCAGCTTCAAGCTTTTGGCTTGCATCATAGAGAGCTTCAAAGCCTCTTTCTATATCATCTTCATCTATATCATTGGTGTCAATATCATCAATTGAATTGTTATTTATAGAGTTTGAACTAAAGAAGTCAGAATTTACCTCTAATTCATTTTCTCTTTCATGAGCCATTAGAGCTAGGTTTGTGGTTTCTTCTTCGGATTGATCTTCTTCTTGTTCCTCATCCGAATCCCATGATATTTCAGTGATGTAGGCCTTCTTCTTGTCTTGACCTTTTGGACACTCAGTTTTGAAGTGACCAGACTTTATGCATTCATAACAGACTATATCTTTTTTGTTAGGAAAAGAAGGTTTGTCCTTAAAGATGTATTTACCTTTGTTTTCTCTTGATGTCTGTCCCTTGTTGAAGAACTTTCTTCCTTTCCTTTTAAGGAATTTTTGAAAGTTCTTAGTGATTAGAGACATCTCCTTTTCAGATATGCTTAGATTCTCATCTTCATCACTTTCATCATCAGAATAGTTTGCAACTTTGAGTGCAATAGTCTTTCTCCTTGGCTCTTTCGTCTCTATCCACTTATCATCTTTATTTAACTCAACTTCATGAGTTAGAAGAGATCCCATAAGTTCATCCATGTTGACTAAATTGAGATTTTTTGATTCTTTTATAGCCGTAACCTTTGGTCTCCATTTGGGAGGAAGTGACCTGAGAATTTTTTGCACATTTTCGGACTTGGTGTAGGTCTTCCCTAAGCCTTTCAACTTGTTTATGATGTTAGTAAATCTCAAAAACATATTAGCAATAGTTTCATTTTCTAACATCTTAAATAATTCATATTCAGTCACATGCTTATCAATTTTTTATTCTTTCACTTGTGTTGTTCCTTCATAGGAAACGACAAGAGTATCCCAAATCTCTTTGGCAGACTCACACATGGCTATATTATCAAATTCAGATTCACTCAATGCATATTGTAAAAAGGTAATAACTTTAAAGTTGTGTTGAATTTTCTCCTTTTCAACTGAAAATAATTCGTCAGTGGTTTTGGGCACATTCTCATCACCATCTTTCTTGGTGAAAATATATGGTCTATTTTCAATAACATGCCAAATATCTAAGTTGTGTGCATATGTGAAGTTCTTAAATCTAATTCTCCAATATGCAAAATTATCACCATTAAACAGTGGAGGTCTCGAGACATTTAGTCCCTCAAGTGCATTGTGGCGTGATGTTATGGATCTTTAATCTCTGTGTATTGAGCTCCCGCTCTGATACCAATTGTGAGATAACCTAGATGGGGGTGATTAGGTTATCACTAGTGAATTTTTACTCTTTTTCGATTTGTCTCCCAATTAAGTGTTTAAAATAAAATAGTAAACAACAATAATGCGAAAATAGGAAGACACAAGATTTATAGTGATTCTGCTAAACCAAGCTTACATCCACTCCTCTCAACCTTGAGAGAATTACACTAGTAGCTTCCTTTCAGTACAGTAGGTGGGAAGAACACCTTTACAATATTTTTCATAGGATAAGAGGATCCTAACTCTTTTTCGTAGGATAAGAGGATCCCACACACTAATCTAAGTATAGTCTAGATTAATATAAAAATGCTTTCTTAACTCAAAAGCATAAACAATTGAAAGATAAAATGTAAGGATTACATAGGCAAGGAATATGACATGTATTCCTTGCGAGTGAAGAATGATGTATACATGAATGCTCAATGTAGTGCCTTCAAGATGATAATGCTTGAAACATAAATGTTGAGAAGGTCTTTGATGAGTTAAAGTTCTCTTTGAATGGACTTGTAAGAGAGAGCTTGACTTCAACAAAGAGAGCTTGAGATTGATGCTTAAATATAGCTCTCACTTGATTTGAAACTCACACAAACAAGACTTTAATTGCTAGTACTTGAGGGGTTTCAAGTGTTGTGTTTAGAGCTAAGAAGAAGCTCTATTTATACAAAAAATCTGGGTTGAGTTTGAGTCATAACGGATTAAAAATGACTAATTTTTAGTCAAATCGATCGACCACTTTGTGTGTCGATCGACCTCTTTAAGAGAGCCATTGCAAAATATAGCCGTTGGAGTCAAATTGCACCAATCAATTGATCATCGGTCGATCGTTTGTAGAACCGATTAGTGTTAGGCGATCGGTTCCCCAACTGGTACGTCCCACTTCAGCTTCTGTGACCAGCGGTCGATCTATGTAAAGATTAATCGATCGACCGATTTTGAAACTGGTTCATAGACAGGGTGTTTTCTGTAATTTTTCTTTGTGGGTACTTAGACATATTAAACCTTATTGATGCTAAGGCCATTATGGTATATAATCTAGACTCTTAAAGTCTCTAAAATG
Source organism: Telopea speciosissima (assembly GCF_018873765.1). NCBI lineage: Eukaryota > Viridiplantae > Streptophyta > Magnoliopsida > Proteales > Proteaceae > Telopea > Telopea speciosissima. Next base: position 45,290,763 of record NC_057922.1, on the reverse strand, counting down.
CATGATGGATGCAATGCAAGTTTCATTAAGAATATCATGCAATACATTGAGTGTAAGTGGAATGTGTCTAAAGGTTTAAGTCTTCAATGTGTGAGCTTCATCTTGACATCTTCAAAAGATCTTGTTTAGATCTTTCTATTGATGAAGCTTTGCAGGACTTTTCAGCATCCTTGATCATCCAAGTTCTTTGATTCTTTAGTTCTGGGCTTCTTAGCTTCTTGACTTCTTAACTTGATGTACATTTTCAAACATGTTTGTTTGTTATCATCAAAACCAATGATTGGGGAGGGAAGTGATTTCCCAACAAATTCACCCCCTTGCCATATGGATTTTATTAAAAAAAGATCTTCAACCGATTGCTAAAAGGATTACATTTTCCTATTTTAGAGGAGATTGACCGATTGCTAAAAGGATTACAATTTCCTATTTTAGAGGAGGAGATTGCTATTATTTTGGAAAACTAATTTTGGAAAGAGGATAAATCATTGAACAAGAAGTTGGAAACCTGTAGACATTGGATTTTGCCACCCCCCTAGAGATGACGACAACTGGACGCGAAAGACTAGCAATGCCCTTTAAATACACCTTTCCTTCGGGGTAACTCGGACACCCCCTGTTCCATTTTGTTTTCACCCGTGGTCCCCCTGCATTCCCGGAATGACCCCCACGACGCCCTCGCTTGAAGCCCTGACCTAGTGGCATCGCCCACGGCTGCGACACTACCCAACAACACCGTGCCTGGCTGCAACACCGCCTGATAGCACCACACTTGGCCAAGGCACCGCCCGACAACACCGTGCTCGGCCGCGGTGCCATCCGGCAGCGCCGCCAGATGGATTTTTGCCTATAAATAACCCCCACCCCTCATTTCAACAAGGTCTCAAGTGGAGGAGAGGGGGGACCCCAGAGCTCCAGTTTTTCAGTTTTTTCCTTTTTCCTGGTTTCGGGGTCCTGCCCCTGTTCGATTTTGAGCCTTCGAGCCTAGTTCCTCTGTCTGGAGTCTGGATCCTTCGGACTTGCCTTTCCTAACTCGGTTTTGTCCGAAAACCTGAAGCCTCCCATGGTCTAATCACTTTGCCCGATGCCCTAATCCCAATTTTTGAAACATTTTTTAACACTGTTATTCTGTTCGAGGCCATAGTATCTGACGCCCATGCATTGATACTTTGCCCGATATTTGAAGAAGCCTCGCTTTCGAAGCTCTACGACGCCGTTATTTTGTCTGAGGTCTTAGCACCTGACACCCGTACGCCATTACGTTGCCCAACATCCGGGTAAGTACTCCCCAAATATTTTTCTGACACCCTTATTCTGCCTGATATCCAGGTAGCTACTTTTTGATGTCCTTACTCTGTCCGATGAAGGACAAAGCCAGTCTTTTACATCCATCTAAGTTGGGGGACGTGATTCATCTCGTATAACTGCATTGATTTAAACGCATATATGTGTTTAATTCTTTCATCACATTTTAATTCTGTAATAATGTAGACTTTTACATTATGACTGTGTAGTGTACAGTAGTTAATTTAATTAAGCAATTTGCACATCATGTTAGCCGTACATGTGGGAATAGGACATTTATGAAGGAAGAATATTTGAAAACCAGAATCTAGTAAAAAAGACCAGTTTTGTCGGGTGAGGTGGTGCCTAACACCTTCCCACTCTTGTAAGCTGACCACTTACCCCGAATCTTTGACTAGACCAAACAAAGTCCCATAGCCCTTCACATGGCTACACCAATGGGTCCTAGGCCCTAATCCTAGGTGGTGACTTCATTTCATTTAATTGTATGACGACCCCCATCCCTTGATAAATCCTAACCATTTGAGAAGATGCATTCTTTCTCTCTCTCCAATCGAGGAGCATAAACCCCAAACCCAAAGAGGAACCAAGTGCAGGGAACCCAAACAACCCCCCTCACATGCTGTTCTAGGAATGGATCCTCACAGTGGCGACTCTGCTGGGGATTGATGGTCATGCTTTCAATACTAGATGCTACCGTTGAATGCAAGAATATTCTTACTTTTGCATTATTGATTGATAACATGTTCGGCTAACCCCTTTTGTGTACTAACTGCATCATGCGTGTTCGAAGTGAAGTCAAATGACGAGGTACTCCCTGTTGTGCCTGTACCCCCGGGGAGGTGGGGCACATCATACTAAGTTCTCTAAGATCGGATGATACCCGCTTTCGCCACCACTATCATGCACACACAACATTGCATTGAAACACATAGCCCTATGGTTAGTCGTTAGACCCCATATGTAGATATGGTTAATTCACAACGAAGCGACAACCATTGATATTTACTGCACGAGTTTAGAATCACCGACGAGGGTATTCACTAGTGTGCCGTGTGGTATTTTGTTACTAAAAAAGGGCACTAGTTTGATTACTCTGAGATCGTACCGACGAGGGTGGTCACTAGTGTGCCGTGGGGTACTTCGCTACTAAAAGGGCACTAGTTTGATTACTCTGAGATCGTGTGACCTAATCTTTAGGTATTTTAAAAGCACCACGTGGTGGCGATTCGCAACCACGAGCGATAGGTATATAGGTGCTGTCAAAGGTGACCTTTTTCTATCTTATCAGCCTATCCAGTGCATGCATCATGTAGGAAATTAGACCATATATGATTAGGATACGCCATAAACTAACGTAGCAAACCTTCGGGGCTGAAAACGAGGTTCCTGAAAGTATATCCTCCTTAATGTAGTATACCCATCATGGGAAAGGGCTCCATTTGTCCCTTGATAGTCCCTCGATGAAAGCGACATAATCGTCCGAGATGGTGCATAAAAAAAAATGTGTAGCCTCGATAGTCCCTCGAAAAATGGTACACCACCCAGGACATTATGTCAATAATGGAGCCCTGGTTGTCCCAAAATGGAAGGTACTCTACATTAACTGAGGATAGACCATCAAGAGATCTTCAGGAAACCCCCCTCGTGACTATCCTAATATGATCTCTGGGAGCCATCGAACAAGAGAGGATTTATGGCCAGAAGTGGAGTGAGGAGGTCAAGAATGGATCATCACGCCACCCAACCACTGTTTGTATATTTGCTTTGTAAACCAGAACATAGATATGTATATATACATATATAAAGAAATGAAAAAAAAATGATGATTTGCTTGTCACACAAAATCCTAAAACAATCTTTCGCCCTTGCAAGGCACAATTCTGCGATGAAAGAACCCTTTCTTATCCGCTTGGGACCGTTAGGCCGGCCGATTAACTTGGGCCCACCTCCACTAGTGTCCATCCCCTTCGTTCAACAGAAATCCCAGCCCATCTTCTAGTCCCGTGAGATGGTGTCTAGTAGGGTCACCTCCTCTTATGAGTTACATGGATCCACCAACGGCCGGTTCTTCGAGAGAAGTTTTGAGTCAAGAAATGGTCAGCATGCGAAGAGAGATTATTGAGATGAGGCAGCTAGTCACACAGATGATTAAGGAGATGTAGAGTCAGTCTTGAGGAGACAAGGCACAAATCCTTGGAGAACCCAAGGTGACGCCAATACCCAAAGTATAACCCAAGGTGGTGGTGGAGGAAGAAGAAGTTGTGGTCTTCAACACCCCATAGAATCCCCTTGAGACTAAAAGAGAGAAACAGATGAGGGAGAAAGTTGAAAAATTGGAGATTGCTCTGTAAGGAAAAGCAATAGCAAAACCAGAAGATGATTTGGTCTTCTTCCCAACGGGGAGGATACCTGAAGACTTCAAATGGAAGCTTGACAAGTTCAACGGGACGGTAGACCCAAAAGCCCACCTGAAAATCTTCATTACTGTGGCCAAGTCATTGGATCTTACTGAGAATCAAATGGGTCAAGCCTTCCTTTACTCATTGGCTGGATCGGCTCTGAGGTGGCTCACCTAGTTAGACCAAACTCAAACTCAAACCTGGTCGGCAGTGGTGAAGGAGTTCACCAAACAATATTCTTACAACACTGAGGTAGATATTACTTGGCGTGAGTTGGAGACCTTGAGGCAAGGAGCTGACAACGGATTTTCCAATTTCATTATGAGGTTCCACGAGAAGGCATCCAGGATGTGGAAACGTCTGAATGAAGTAAAATAAGTGGAAATGATTCTGGGGAACTTACATGGGGAGTACCATGACTGCCTCTATTGTCAGCACATCAAAACCTTTGAAGCACTCATAGCTATGAGAAAGTGAATTGAAGATAAGCTCTTTAAGGGAAAGCAAGCACAGGCTTCGACTAAGGAGGCTTCTGGGTCTTACCCCAACAAGAACAACAAAGTAGGAAGAGGGAAGGGTCCTAAAGTGAATGCAGTTACTACTAGCCAGTACACCGAGAAGAAGATTTTGCCGACAGCCACTGCGCCATTGGTTATCCAGGTAGAACAGTCAGCCTCTCCTAGACAGTTTACTTTTGGCAATATGACTTCTACTCGCCTCTTCTTCAAGCTTAAGAGGGAACGGATGGATGTCATACCACCGAAACATGTAGATTTGGCAATTCCACCTCTAGGATACAAGCTAGAATTTCACTACTACTAACACAGTCAGAAAGGTCATCAGACCGACAGATGCATACACCTCAAGCATGCCATACAAGACCTGATCGACATGGGGAAGATAGCGTTGAAAGTGAAACAACAAGCCAATGTAACTACTAACCCATTGCCAAACCATGGGGTGAATATGTTGCAAGAGGATGATCCTTATGAAGACCCAACATTCATGATCCAACCTACAAGACAAGGGAGGAAGTTGGTGGATTCTCGAATTTATAAGGCTATCCCAGCAGCCCAAACTAAGGAAAATGAGAAGAAAAGGAAGGAGTTGGAAACTCTAAGGCAAAGGCAACCTCGCCTAACAGAAGAAGAGCAAGTAGGCATAATCCTGAAAAACCTGCATGGAGTATATCATGAGTATCTTTACCCTCAGAGGTGTGAGATACTGGAAGCATTTGCCACCCTAAAGGGGTCGCTTGATGAAAATGAACTTGACCCCCCGAGATCATCCATGGGATCTGTAAATGCCTTGGAAGAAGGGACAACGGGTGTAGATCTAACCATCTAATTCGGCCCATAGGAGGTCCCTTGAAGTATTTAAGAAGAATTTGGAGGGATAAGGTGCGTCTTATATGGCAGATGGACCTCCCAGCAGAAGCTAGAACCAACATCAGCAATTTCCTAAGAGACATGTATAGGAGAGAAATGATTGAAGCTTAGCCAACACCTTTTCGTGGCTGAAGCAGATACACTCGGAAGAGGAGAGCAAAAAAGATGATGGTATGTGTTTATTGTGCAAGAACCAACTATGATGGGAAATTCAGAGAAGGTAGATAGTAGTGTGACCGAGGGAAGGGAATAGCCTCCAACCATCTCATGATGAAGCTGGAATACCTAGAGAATGGGATAGACAGCCTTGGGCCTCATGCGCAATTGAGAAAGTTCGAGTTCACCGATTATGAGATCAGCTACATGACATATGTGTAAAACTTTGAAGATGAAGAAGAATGCGTTAACCCGACAGTTCACATTCAACCCATTGGGGGAGAGCCACCTAAAGAAAATATGAAAATCATTGAAGAGGTCACACCAAGCTTGATCCAAGCCGTATCCACGCTGGCCATCAGTGAGAGTCTCTCGGGAGACACTTTCCTTATCCAGATGGGAGGAAGTACGGATGACAGTGAAGGAGAAGACTTCGAGTCACATTCTGAAGATGAGTTCTCCGTTGAAACTGTAATATACAATATTGGAGCAGACAATGATGGAATGGACCCAATTGATCTCATCCAACCCATACCTCTCAAAAATAAGGGAAGTAGCAGCAGTGAGGGAGAAAGGTCCCCCAAAAATCCGAGAAGAGCATGGTTCATCGAAGAAGTAAACTTCAATAGATGGGGCATGAGCATCTTACATCAAGTGCAAGATATCCTTGGGCTAATATCCAAGGCCCATGACATCATGTATCAAACAACTTCCAGCTTCCCGAACATGGTGTGTGGCCATTTGGTAGAACAAGTTGAAAAGATAGAAGTACCTGCAGAAGAAGATGCACTTCAGAGAATGTTGCACGAGCTGAGGAACATGGCTTGGCTGAACCTGACAAACCAAGGATTTCTTTGGGAATCCACCCCAAGATCTTATGTTATACTCAGATGATTTCCTCTATATTGGTCCACCAAGAATGCTGGAAGGATGGGGAAATTGGGTTGGTAATGTCAATACCGGCGATCCGTACTTTGATCCAACCAAAGGAATTCACTCTATTGATAGCATTGGGGAAGAAGAAGTGGAATAAGCAGAATTGAAAGCTGCTGAAGAAGATCTGAGCATCAGAGAATTGTTCGAGATAGCCATGATTTTTGCAAGGGACGAAGAAGGGCCAAAACCTCATCTTTTGATTCACCCTCTCCAAGAACCCATTGTAAACTGGATTAGTGTTTCTGATAGGTTTCAGGAAATAGAGTCTCAAGGAGTGGTCAGCTCCAAATTAGTCTCATCTGCTGGTAAGTCTTTTGTAATTGAGGAAGGTAGTACCTTCCAGTCAATCGAGTCTGTTTGTACTCCTCTTTCCATCATGAATGAAGTCAACCATTCCGAGTATGTCTCTTCTTCTTCCTCTAATTCATCTTCCGATGATGAGGATATCCTTGAACACCATCACTTAATAAAATAACTAAAGTAAAGAAAGGCCCAGCCTTCCTGAGAGGACACATTTCTCATAAATCTAAGAACAGAATAGTGTCCCCGAATGGTTAAAATTGGCTCCTCACTCGATAAAGAGAAAGTTGGTCAGATGACAGCCCTGTTGAAAGAGTTTCAAGAAGTATTCGCATGGTCCTATGTAGATATGCTAGGCATTGATCCAAGGATAGTACAACACCAATTGCCCACTTATTTAGACGCTCGGCCTGTCAAGCAGAAGCCCAGAAGAATGCGGCCTGAATGGAGTGAAAAGATCAGGGAGGAAGTCATCAAGCAGTGGAATGCAAGATTTCTCCAAGTGGCACAGTACCCTTAATGGTTGTCCAAAATTGTCCCAGTTCCCAAGAAAGATGGGAAAGTACGGATGTGCATGGATTTTCGAGAACTCAACAAAGTCAGCCTCAAGGATGACTTCCCATTGCCACACATTGACTTGTTGGTAGACAAGACCACAAAGCACGCCCTACTATTATTTATGGACTGATTTTCTGGGTATAATTAGATCAGCATGTATCCAAAGGACAGAGAGAAGACAACGTTTACCACACCATGGGGAACTTATTGTTACAAGGTAATTCCCTTTGGTCTAAAGAATGCAGGAGCAACGTATTAAAGAGCAGATACAGTCATCCTACATGACATAATACACAAAGAAGTAGAGGTGTATGTGGATGATATGATCGTCAAATTGATCACCCGGAAGGGGCATTTTTTGGCACTGAGAAAGTTTCTTGAGCGGATAAAAGAATACAAGCTCAGATTGATCCCTAAAAAATGTGTATTCGGAGCAACGGCAGGGAAGCTTTTGGGATTTTCTCATCAGTGAAAGAGGAATAGAAGTGGATCCCTACAAAATAAAGGCTATAATAGAAATGTCATCACCAAAAACAAAAAAAGAGAACCGAGGTTTCTTGGGTCGCATCTAGTATATAAGCCGGTTCATAGCACGCCTAACCGCGACATGTGAACCCATCTTCAAACTCCTGAGAAAAGAAGAACCAAAAGATTGGAACTATAAGTGCTAAGAGGCATTCGGAAAAATAAAAGAGTACCTGACTCATCCGCCAGTACTTGTCCCGCCGACGCTGGGTGAACCGCTGTTGTTATACTTATTCGTCAAAGAAATGGAAATGGGATCGATGGTAGCACAGCTTGATCAGAAGAATGGGGAAGAGCACGTAGTCTACTACTTGAGCAAGAAGTTGCTAGAATACAAAACTCACTATACCCCTTTGGAGAAGATGTGTACCGCCTTTGTTTGGGTAACTAAAAGATTGAGGCATTACATGCTTTTGCATCCAATCCGACTCATCTTAAGGATGGATCCGATAAAGTACTTGTTTGAAAAGTCAACGCTGACTGGAAGGATGGCCAGATGGCTGTTGTTATTATTGGGATTTGACATAACATATGTCAACAAAAAGTCTATGAAGGGGCAAGCAGTCTCAGACCATCTAGCTGCACATCCGGTGGAGTCGGATTCGCGACCAATGGAAGATCTTTTCCCGGATGAGGACTTAGCATGCATGGAAGAAGAAGAGTGCAAAGACTGGTGGCAGTTGTACTTTGATGACGTAGCTAATCAGAGGGGATATGGAGCCAGAATATTGCTGATAACCCCAGAAGATCTTTATCTCCCTTCTGCTTTCCGATTAGAATTCCCGTGTACCAACAACATCGCAGAGTACGAAGCATGTGTGATCGGCCTTGAGGCCACCATGACATTGGGAATCAAGAAGTTGAAAGTTTATGGGGATTTGTCAATCGTAATCTATCAAACTCAAGAGAAATGGAAAACGAAAGATGAAAAGCTGAAACCCTATCAAGAACACTTGGAGGGGATGATCAAGAACTTTGAAGAAATTATGTTCAAATATTAGCCAATGGTCAACAACAGATTTGCAGACACATTGGCCACCCTCGCCTCAATGGTTGAATGCAACCCAGATACCCATATCCGACCATTTTTGGTAGACAAGTGATGTGAGCCGGCATATGAAGAATCAATGAATGTCTTGATAGCTGATGGGAAAGTATAGTTCGCATCCATAGTTGACTTCATCAGAGAAAGGAGGTACCCTAAACATTTCACAATGGGAGAAAAGAAGCAACTAAAAGAAGCAGCTACGGAAGTACGCCACACAATTCATGCTCCAAGGAGACTTGTTGTACAAAAGATCTTATGATGGCATACAACTACTCTGTGTAGATGAGGAACAAGCTCAAACGATCATGAAGGAAATCCATCAGGGAATCTGTGGACCGCATATGAATGCTAGAATGCTTACCAAGAAGATCTTGAGATTGGGTATTATTGGGCAACCATGGAAGAAGATTGTGCCACGTTTGTGAAAAGATGCCACAAATGCCAGATATTTGCCAACATTATCCACATTCCTCCCACAAAACTCCACTCATTGAATGCTCCCTAGCCTTTCTCCACATGAGGCATTGATATCATAGGGAAGGTGACGCTGAAAGCATCTAACGGACATGAATTCATCCTCGTCGCCATAGATTATTTCACTAAATGGGTGGAAGCACAGTCTTATGCCATCTTGACGGCTGCGAAGGTAGCGAAATTCATCAAGGAAAATATCATATATAAATACGGAGTGCCACATGCCCTCATATCTAATCAGGGAGCACATTTCTTGGTGAAATGGATAAGTTTTGCGCCAACTTTGGTATCAAGAGGCCCCGGTCTATGACTTACAGACCACAGACTAATGGAGCAGTGGAAGCAGCCAACAAAAATGTCAAAGTCATATTGCAAACATTGGCTGATACTCATAGAGAGTGGGTAGACAAGCTCCCATATGCGTTATGGGCTTATCGAACGTCCATTCAAACTTTTAATGGGGCAACTTCTTTTTCGTTGGTCTATGGAATGGAGGTAGTATTACCTATAGAAATCCAAGTACCATCCCTTAGAGTATTGTTGGACTACAAATTACCCGAAGGAGAATGGATATACGAAAGGCATGATGAGCTCAACCTGCTAGATGAGAAAAGGATGAAAGCCATGGATCACCTTAAAAAGTACCAACTCAGAATGGCGAGAGCCTTCAACCAAGAAGTTCGCCCTCGGAACATCGAAGAAGGAGATTTAGTTCTTCGTGAGCAAAGGGAACCTATCCACGACCCAAGGGGCAAGTTCAATCCAAATTGGAGCGGACCTAAACAAGTAAAGGAAATCCTAACCGGGCAAGCTATTCGACTTGTGGATTTTGATGGAGAAGACGTTAAGGGCCTTGTCAACATGGACCAACTCAAGAAATATTTCGTGTAGCCGTCAGGTCTACATGAACTACGTTTGACCTGATTCCTTTTCAAAGGATACGTAGGCAACTTGGTATGCTCAAGTGCGGTCACATCAACCTTTCACTAGGGGCATATACCTAAATCCGCCACCTGGCAATTTCCATCACCCATCAAAAGAAAAATCCTGTTGTCCAACAAAAAACCGCCATCCGGCATCTCCTAGTGTGTTACTAGTAGGAGCTGACTATTACTTGAGTCCAAAAAGAAGAAAAAAAAGAGAGATCTTTTCCAGTCTACTAAGGAGTTCTTTGGTTGGGTACAAGCGATATGCATCCCCCAAAGAAGGCAACTCTCGATGAGATTTTACGCAAATGGAATATAGACATAAGCTCAGACAATCCAACTGCTTTTGAAGATGTACATCTACCGATCCTTGGAGGGATTATGTATGTGGAGATCCATCATGACATGCTTCAGTAAGTATACCAATGTTGGGATCCAGAACTGCACGTTTTCAGATTCGGAGATGTAAAGATAGCCCCACATTTGAAGAATTTTGAGCTTGCATGCTTTCACCGCCGTCAGAAGACTTTTCCATCCCCCTCTACGCAACAACTATGAAGAAGTTTCATAAGATTTCTTTGGATAGCCCAAGAGGGAAGTCAAGAAGGTCATGGAATATGGTAGGGTTGACATTATGAAAATAACAGGAATCTTTTCCAAGCAGGAATGTAAGACTCGATAAGAGAATAGGAGGAAAGCATATTTGTTTTGCATGATTGGGAGATACCTACTGTGCACCCCGAGAAAAGGTGTTCTCCTTGTAATGGCCGACGTTGTTCAGTAGCTTTTAGAAGGATGTGATATCACCCCTATAGTGCTAACTGAGACTTTTAAAGGTCTGGACGACATGAGTGCTTCCTAAAAATATGGCACAGATTATTGTGCAGGATCCCCTGCAATCTTGCAAATGTGGCTGTTGGAAAGGCTACAATTGGTTCAACCAATACTCGACGCCACATTGCACCTGAATTATTTCCGAATCCGTAAAGCAACGATAAAGTTTCATGCAATCAAGGATTGGAGAAAATATCTGGAAGAAAGAATGGATGAGAAGATTCAGTGGAACTGCCATTGGTGGAATACAATAACCCCAGTCTTCAAAATTCCGGATGGTGATTATGTGTGGTTGATGGGACTGACTCATACCATCTTCTACCTGCCTCATCTCGCATCCATACAATGTCATTTGGCTCTGAAAGAAGCAACAATGAAAGTTCGACGACCAGAAGAGATAACGCTGAAGATTGTGAATCTATTGGATGAATTGTGGATGAAACATGTAATTGAAGGGTGACCTTATTGGACTATGTTTCGTTTCCATTGCTCTCTTTTCCATTACCATACCCTCTTTTCTATTGCCATACCATTCCCATGCATGTAACTATCAGGGGTTAAATGAAAGACGTTTGGGATTGTGCCTTGTAAAGAAAAAGTAATTGTTTCAAGATAATTAACCTACTTTGTACCTAACACAAAATAAGAAATGAAAAAAATAATATACAACATCTAAACAACACTCTAAAATCCACACTCTAAAAATATATATAAAAAAAATATATATGTTCAATAACTAGGGGGGAGAAGACTAATTCTTGCCGCCAAAGGATGCGGCCTCGCTATCGGCCTCCGGGATGTGCTCATCATCACTGTCATCATCACCATCATTGTTTTCATCATCATCCTCATCGGCATCACCCTGTGTCGGGGATGGAAACCGAAAGAGTCCTACACGCGTGAGCTCCCTCTGAAGGTGCCTGTTCTCCTCAACATGCCGTCGCTTCTCCTCAGAACTTTGCCGATAACGATGCACGAAGTGGTCTCGAGATTCCCTCATCTCGTGGAGCTGATCGCTCTGAAAGAGAAAAGGATTGAGAATACTTCAAAAAAGGGAAGAGATTCCGAAAGAAGGGAAAGCATTAAAAGATATAGAAGAGGAATTACTCACCAACAACTGGATGTCATGTATCCTCTCCTAGAACTCGGCGTCCACACTCACCTGCATCCGGCGCATGTCAGCGTATGGCACTAGCAAGTCACCCTCTCCTCAAGATACAACTTCACCCCAAAAGGATCCTCAAAGGCTATCCGCTTCTGGACAAGCCCACAAGCAAACCAGTACTTCTCCAACTCATTAGGACATAAAATTTCTTCCTCATTGTAGGGCTGCTAGCGGATCTGTCGAAATAATCATTTCAGTTGAACAAGCAAAGAGGAATCAGTTCAGGAAGAACAAGAAGACTCAGAGAAGTTTCTTTGATCATTACCCGGGTAGCTGCCAAATCATTGAGCTAAAGATGTACTTGCAGCTCATCGTTAAGAGAACACCTAGCCTTCCCCTAGCGAGTCACTCGAGGGATGTAAGGAGCCGACTCGTCAGGGAGGCCAGGGGCATGGATCCCAAGAACCTCATAGCACCAGACTTGTCAAGGAAATAAGAAATCAATATCAAGAACCAAACAAAGTTTGAAGGCTAAAAGAAAAAGAAAAGGGAGATTGGGGATCAAAACATACCTAAAGAACGTAGGCGCAGCCGGTCAAGCCAGGAGCGCTGTAGGCAAGAGGATCCAACATCCTCAGAAAGTGAGCATAGGCAGACCCGCCCCAGTCGAAGGACGTTGCCTCATAGAAATCCTCAAAGAAACAAGCAAGAATAGTGTCTGTGCGGCCTCACCCGTCACAGAAAAGAACATTGGAGACAAGATAAAGGAGAAAGCTCCTAGCCTCGTCTCAAGGAAGGGAGTCACAGAAACAGGTTTCCTAGTGAAGGGGATCCCTGTAATTATGAAGAAGTCTAGAGGAGTGATGGTTACCTCCCCAACAGGCAGGTGAAATGTATGAGTCGACGGCCACCAACGGTCTGCCAAAGCATAAACTACGGGAGTGTCTAGCTTGGGCAAAACTACCTGAGCAGTATGCCCCAAGCCAGTCAAGTCCACCCTCTCCCTCACAGCAGGATGAAGGTGCGACTACCATGACAAGACGTTATTGGTACGACAGTACTTCTTGTAACCAGGGGAATAAAGCTCCCACAATACATTGGGCAGAAATCAAATACTGAACAAGAACATGTGTTGCATGAAAAGAGAAGAAAAGGTGAGCACCACTTACCTTTTTGAGAGCCTGACCGCAGATGGTGCAGCATTTGTGAAGCGCGGTGTCCACCAAAATACTACCGCTGTACCACTCCGCCCTTCAGGTCACCGGACACCTCAGAGGAAGAGGACGATGGCCTGCGTCGTTTGGATGAAGACATGGGTGAGTGACTCACAGAGAAACAAAGAAGAAAGAGAAAATTGAGAAAAAATAGGGAAGAGAGAGAAAGAAGAAAGGGGGAGAACCCAAGAAGGAAAACCAAGCAAAGGGAGAGGGGGAGGTGAGAAATGAGGTCCATCCCCCCCCCTTATATAGAAATTTGGACTTGGCGGCCCCACGGGCTGCGGGCGCTTGCCTGGCGGTGTCGCGTGGCAGCGCTGCATAGGTCTGCTGCCCCGCGTGGAATCGACAACACCGCGGCAAAAAAAAAACACAATTTTTTTGGGTTGCAAGCCCACCTCACCATGCACTTTGAAAAACTGGCCGCAGGACCATCTCTTCGAATACTTTTCCCAGTGGTCCCAATGCCATCTCATCGTACGTTTTCAAAATTGGTCGTGGTGCCACCTCATCGTATGTTTTCCAAAAATTGGTCGTGATGCCACCTCATTGTACGTTTTATAAAAAGTGGTCGCGATGCCCTCTCATCGTATGTTGTCCAAAAATGGGTCGCGATGCCGCCTCATCGTACGTTTTTCCCCAGTGGTCACAATGCCATCTCATCTTATGTTTTAAAAAAATTGGTCGCGATGCCACCTCATCGTACATTTTTTCCAAGTGGGTCACGATGCCATCTCATCGTATGTTTTCTAAAAAGTAGTCATGATGCCATCTCATCGTACCTTTCCCCCAGTCAGTCGCGATGCCGTCTCATCGTACACATTGTAAAATTTGGTCGCCATGCCGCCTGATCGTTACACCTTTCAAAATTCGGTTGCGATGCCGTCTCATCGTTACACATTTCAAAATTCGGCCACGATACCGTCTCATCATTGCACATTTTAAAATCCGATCGCAATGCCATCTCATCGTTACACATTTCAAAATTCTGTCGCAATGACGTCTCATCATTACACATTTTAAAATTTGATCGCAATGCCATCTCATCGTTACACATTGTAAAATTTCTCGATCGTGATGCCGTCTCATTGTTTCACATTTCAAAATTCGATCACGATGCCGTCTCATCGTTACAAATTTCAAAATTTGGTTGCGATGAGGTCTCATCGTTGCAAATTTCAAAATTTGGTTGCGATGCCGTCTCATTGTTGCACATTTCAAAATTCGATCATGATGCCGTCTCATCGTTACACATTTCAAAATTGGGTCGTGATGCCGTCTCATCGTTACACCTTTCAAAATATGATCGCGATGCCATTTCATCGTTGCATATTTAAAAAATTCGGTCACGATGCTGTCTCATCGTTGCCCATTTCAAAATTCGGTTGTGATGTCGTCTCATCATTGCACATTTCAAAACTCGATCATGATGCCACCTCATCATTTGGTCACGATGCCATCTCATCGTTTGGTCACGATGCCACCTCATTGTTTGGTCACGATGCTACCTCATTGTTTGGTCATGATGCCACTTCATCATTTGGTCATGATGCCACCTCATCATTTGGTCACGATGCCATCTCATCGTTCGGTCACGATGCCATCTCATCCTTTGGTCACGATGCCATCTCATCCTTTGGTCATGATGCCATCTCATCGTTTTGCCACGATGCCATCTCATCGTTTCGCCACGATGCCATCTCATCGTTTCGCCACGATGCCATCTCATCGTACGTCCCCAAGGAAAAATTCACAGTATGCCTTTCAAATCGAGCATCGATCAAATCCATTACCTTTTCTGATCTTTTGATCACCCATTTGTCGAGATAGGTTTTGGTATTCGAAATTGCAAAAAGAAATTTCATTGAATGGTTTGCCGAGATAGGTTTCATCATTTACCGAGCGATTTGCCGAGTTAGGTTTTATTGTTCAAAACATCGTTGCCTATGAGCAAAGCGATGGTAGTAGTTGTTCAACCTGAGGAAGTTCGCCGAAAGGTTTACTAAAGGACCTCTATTACTTTTGAGCAAAGTAATAGAGTAGTTGGTTGGCCTAAGGAGGCTTACTGAAAAATTTGCCGAGGGAACACTGTCACCTATGAGCAAAGTGACGGTAGTAGTTGCTCAAAAGATCTGTTGAATGGTTTACCAAGACGCGGTTTCATCGTTCAACTCCGCCACCTATGAGCAAAGTGGCGGTGATGCATGCTCCTGGTGACAAAATCAAACCGTCTTTTGTCTTTACCCTTCGGCTATTGGCACAAGTCTTGGCCAAAAAGGGGCAAACTATAGACGCTGGATTTTTCTACCCCCTAGCGATGATGACAACTGGACACGAAAGACTGGCAATGCCCTTTAAATACTCCCTTTCCTTCGGGGTCACTCGGACACCCCCTGTTCCATTTTGTTTCCACCTGTGGTCCCCCCGCATTCCCGGAATAACCCCCACGACGCCCTCGCTTGAAGCCCTGACCCAGTGGCATCACAGGTGGCCGCGGTGCCGCCCGACAGCATTGTGCCAGGTTGCGGCACTGCCCAGAAACATCGCGCTTGGTCGTGACACCGCCCGCAGCACCGTGCTCGGTCGTGGCACCTCCCGGTAGTGCCGAACCTGGCCGCGGTGCAGCATGGCAGCGCTGCAGCCAGGGAAATTTCCCCCTCCGCGGTGCCACCAAGGTACCCAAAATGAGATTTTTTTATCCGGCGGCACCGCCAAACAGATTTTTGCCTATAAATAGACCCCACCCCTCATTTCAACAAGGTCTCAAGTGGAGGAGGGGGGACCCCAGAGCTCCAGTTTTTCAATTTTTTCCTTTTTCCTAGTTTTGGGGCCCTGCCCCTGTCTGATTTCGAGCCTTGGAACCTAGTCCCTCTATCTAGAGTTCGGGTCCTCTGGACCCGCCTTTCCTAACTTGGTTCTGTCCGAAAACCTGAAGCCTCCCACGGTCTAATCACCTTGCCCAATGTCCTAATCCCCAGTTTTTGAAGCATTTTTTGACACCGTTATTCTATCCGAGGCCCTAGAATCCGACGCTTGTGCACCGTTACTCTGCCCAATATTTGAAGAAGCCTCGCTTCCAAAGCTCTCCAACGCCGTTATTCTGTACGAGGTCTCAGCACCCGACACCCGTACGCCGTTACGCTGCCCGACATCCAGGTAAGTACTCCCAAAATTTTTTTTCGACATTGTTATTTTGCCTGATATCCAAGTAGCTACTTTCTGACGTCGTTACTCTGTCCGACGAAGGACAAGGCCAGTCTTTTGCCTCCACTTGAGCTGGCGGACGCGATTCATCCCGTATAACTGCATTGATTTAAATGCATACAGGTATTTAATTCTTTCATTGCATTTTAATTCTGTAACAATGTAGACTTTTACATTATAACTATGTAGTGTACAATAGTTAATTTAATTAAGCAGTTTACACATCATTTTAGCCGTACATGTGGGAATAGGACATTTATGAAGGAAGAATATTCGAAAACCAACATCTAGTAAAAAGGCAGGTTTTGCCGGACGAGGTGGGTGCCTAACACCTTCCCACTCTCATAACCTGACCACTTACCCCGAATCTCTGACCAGACCAAACGAAGTCCAGTAGCCCTTCATAGGGCTACACCAATGGGTCCTAGGCCCTAATCCTAGGTCACGACTCCATTTCATTTAATTGTATGACCTCCATCCCCTGATAAATCATAACCATCTGAGAAGACGTATTCCTTTTCTCTCTTCAACTGAGGAGCATAAACCCCAAACCCAAACAGGAGCCAAGTGCGGGGAAACCAAACAACCCTCCTCACACGCGGTTCCGAGAATGGATCCTCACAAAACGCAATAGTGAAATGGTTTTACTTCTCCTATATCTTAGGAATGAAATAAAGTGAAGGTTATTATCTTGCCACCCAAGCAAGGAGCACCATCCAAGATTGGATAGCCTTGATGATTTTGAAGAGATAGAAACGGTTTTGATAAGAGGGCCCTCCCCTTGAACGAACTCATGAAGGCAGCATTCCTTATCCGATTTCTTCAATAGCTTGCCTTCCTTAATTTAATTATTATTAATTTATAGTATTTTTAATTGTCAAGGAGTCTAGCTTAGATTAGGATTTATTTTGCTATTTATTTTATATTTTATTTTATGATATAATTTCTGATTTAATCGTAGCCGTAGGATAGATTGCAATTAGGATTTTAAGAACTAGAGTTTATTTTTCTTGTAAATGTAAGAGCTTTGCTTGTAGAGTGATAGTGAAGAATGGATTAATGAAAGTTTACTCTCTTAAGTATTTTGAACCTTAAAGTGTTCTCCCCCGTAACCCTAGGAAATTTATGTTGCATCCTTGAAGAGTTGCAAGTTTCCCGTGTCTTTGAAGAGTCACGCTAAACCTGTTATGATGTCTTTCTTCTTGTGTTCGTGTGTTTGACTCTCCTGATCCGTATCTTCCAACGAGGTTGCATTACACACACGACCCGACATTGCCTTTGCTGTGAGTCTAGTAAGCTAGTTCATGCATGATCCCTATTCCACTCATATGGAGGTTGTTCTTCGCATTCTTCTCTACTTGAAAGCGGCCCTAGGAAAGAGAATTCTCTTTTCTCCTCATGATCATTTGAGGGCTGAAGCCTATATAGATTGGGGTGGCTCTTCAGACTGTAAGTCTGTTACACGGTATGCACCTTTGTTGGAGGCAACCTAGTTACATGGCGCAACAAGAACCAAAATGTGGTGGCTAGATCACGTGGCAAAGCAGAATTTTGTGCAATGACATTTTATTAAGGAAAAACTTGAGAGTAGTCTTGTTTGTGTTCCCTTCGTGAAGTCTAAAGATCAGCTTGCTGATGTGTTCACTAAGGAGCTGAGCGGGAAGTTGTTTCATCCTTTTGTATCCAAGTTGGGCATGATTGCTATCTATGCTCCAACTTGAGGGGAGTGTTGAATTATATGGTGCATACCATGGGGGTATACATGGGATTTTACTATGTAATTCCCTCTTTTGTTATGTTTACTTTTTACCCTCTCTACTGACCCTAAATAGTAGAGTCAGTCAGAGTAGGGGTAGCAGTGTAATTCTTCCTTTGAAGTTTTCTTTATTAATAGAAGCTTGGTTGGTCTAATTGATCATTCAAGCATTATAGCCTAAAGGATTTTTCTTCTCTTCTTCTAACAAATCTCTTCCCTCTGTGTGTTTCCTATTTAGAGTTGGACACTGTGAGGAGGTGGGGACTGATTATATAAACACATAATCAAGTCACCCTAAAAACTTAATTGCATTCTCACACTATTGAGATCGCTTTCATTCTCAATCTTGCTCACCAAATTACTAGTGTGTTCTCTGTGGGATTCCATCAGTTTTCAAGGATTTGTGATATGGAGTTCTTCGTGGAGAAGCTTTTCAAGATATCTAGAGATTCAAGAAGATTGTTCAAGTTCGTAAAGCTTGTAACCAAATCCATACGAGATCCTTCCGCTTCTTTCCCATCTCCATTCAGGTAACAACCTAATAAGTGGTAATTTATTTACATTGGTATCAGAGCCATTAGGGTTTTGGTTCGCTTTCAATTTGGGATGAGAGGGATTTGCGATGAACACTTGCAAATTTTTGGGGTTTTAATTTTTGATCCACAACCAGCGATGGTGCACGCTCCAAAGGCAGCACATACTATCGTTGCCTGCTGCAGTTCCGTACAGCTGTTGCACGCACATCAATCTATCGTGCGTGCATCGGCTTGGCTGCGCGCCTGCACGCCTTGAACCTGAGCTTTTTAATTTTGCTGATACAAATATTTATACAAAAAATAAACAATAATGATTACCTTTTGAATTGAAAATTAATCATTGTGTTGAATTGAAAAGCAATCATAATGTTTTTTTCAAAAAATTTTGTAATGATTACTTGTCAAATTTTTTTTTGAAAAGGAAAAATAAATCATTGTTTTCATCTCGGTTCTGTTTCTTGGTGTGCATGCGTGCATACAACACCCCCTCTTTGCCTGTGTACCCCTTCGTTGTTGCCTATGCCTATGGCTTGGCTGTGTGCCTTGCGCACACTGTGGCAACGGTGTGAAAAGACTATTTTTTATTGCAATATTAATGTGTTGGCATTAATTCTTTTCTTGTTTGGGATTTCTTGAGAATTTTCTTGAGTCAACCCATTCAAGAAAAAAATATTTCTTGTTTGGGGATTCTTGAAAGAGTCTCAATCAAGAAAAAGAGATGGTGTTTGCTTGTTATGGGTCCATCTCTTTTGTAAGATTTCTTGCTATGGTGTATTTTTATGGGTTATTCTTTGTGGTGATGTGGTTGCCCATTAGCAAGAAATCTATGGGAAGAAAATGGGAGAAAGGGATTATCCCATATCATCCCATATTTTTCTCATGTGACATGGAAAATTATTTTGAGATGTTTGCAAATTATCAAGATGTTAATAATATCTTTCCGTGACGGTATTGGTTTTATTTGACTCGTACCATTAGGGATATGATGTCCAACTCCATCCCATGCAACCCATGTTATGTATTTATATTCTATGGAATGGAAAATTTAGTGGTATTTGTGTAAGGGACATGTTTTGAATGTGATGATCTTGAATGTTGGTTTGACAGTAGCAGCCCATAGGTCAATGGTGTAGGCATCCACCCAAGCTAAGCTACATTCATAAAATTTAAATTAGTACGGGTTTTGGGCACAGATATAACAAGGTGCCCTCCCGTGAGTTACAGGTTCGGTTCATCTCCACGAAGAATCAAATTGCTGACATTCTCACCAAAGGTCTAAGCACAGTCCAGTTCTTTTTTTCTTTCTAACAAGAGGCAGATTCGACCAATAAAATCCCCATCTTGAGGGGGGTGTATCAACCGAATTCTCATCTCCTATATTTTCTCCACAGGCTGTGCCCAACCTGATCGACATTATCTCCTATTATCTCTCCACCGTGAGCTGGCTACACCAACCTTATCTTATCTCAACTGACCTTATCTCTCACCTTGGCTAACCGAGTAGGACTCTATGAGATGATATGGTTTACAAAGAATTAAACTCTATCAAGAAGACCTGCTGATCACATGCGATAACACTAGGACTCTATCACCTACTAAGTTGGAACTACTCTTATGTAACTCTATCCAAATTATATATTCTAATGTAATCGTGTGACTACAATCAATGGAAATTAATATTAAATCTTAACAGAAATCAAGTAGGAAGGTCACCAGTACATAGAAAAATTACACGTTGGTATCCCTGAGATTATAGAATTAACCAGCTCAACTCTACCTACCTCTACCTACCATGGATAGAAGCTTGCCCTTCCAAACCTGCAACCGGCCTTTTATCATCCAGTAGCAAAAACAAAGAGTCCTTCCTCACCCTTCCTTTAAATATTTCTATCCTCAAATAGCGAGTAAAAAAACTGCTGCTTAAAATTCCCATTGACCCTGAAATGCGATGTTTCCTTGGAGTAGCAACTTTCCCAAAGAATAACTTACTTTTTTCAAGATTTATTGAACAATATTTGTCATCCAAAAGATTCAGCTAATAGTACGTAGTGTAACACTGTAACCCATGACAAAAAACAAGCCAGCTGTTCGGGTCTTAAATAATTCCTGCTGCCAATCAGACTCAATCAGACGTGGACTGCATGTGAACATAACCATAATTCTTCACGTGTTTACAGAATATGCTAATATAGTGTCTTAGCTTTTTGAGTGGCCATATCAACGTTAATATCAGAAATTATTCATGAAGCTAATGACAGTGTGTAAAAGAGATCTCCTAAAAGTCAAGTTTTTCACACTCTCACAACATATACGTTCCTACTAGAAACACTTATAGAGAATATTGGATTAGGACGTTATAGAAAAAAGAAAAAGGAGAATAGTACAACCCACACAGTGCACCATTAAGACCTGATTCCCCCTTTTCTTTTTGTTTTTTTTTTTGTTTTTACTTTTCTTCTCTTCTTCTTTCCTGGCTTCAATATGGAATAACATCAGCTCAACATAAAGTGCAGCTTCAGCCACTTACAAAAAACCAAAAAGAAATGTAAATTCGATACAGCTGAGACTTACATGCATGGAATCAGTAAGATACGAAATTTCCCCCTCCTTCCTATTTTCCAACTCAACACCTCTGGAAGCTATGTGTTTGTGACCATCTATCTATATATCTATATATATATTACCTAAATGTCACCCATGAAAATAATGTATTCAATCAAGGATGCTAACATAAAAATAATGGAAATCCTCTCTATCATTTCAATCATGCTCTTCACCATGCCAACCCGGTCTTCCTAAAGTAAATTCCAAGTTAGGATTCTTGATGTCCAAATGGGATCCTAGAAAGCTTTTCGACCGGCTGAAGTCGCTCTCCTGCGAGGATGAATACATGTTATTATCTCATGTTCCCAACTTAAAATGTGCACATAAGGAAGCTAATTGTGAAAGTTATTTTTCTTGGCATCCAAACATAGCCTTAGGGTGGATGTAATGGATGTAGATCATTACCTCAACTTGGTGTGAAGATCTTTGTTGGGAGGAAAAGGTTGAAGGTCTATGCCCATCCATGTCACTTGAATTAGTTTGAAGCCAAGATTCTCTAATGCTGAAAATTATTCATGAAAGAGAAAAGTCAGTATTAACCAAATTTGGCTATCTACTATCTATGATTCCCTATTTAGCATTCAAGAGGAAGTATTTAGGAGGGTAGCAAATATCAATGAATGACAAATTTGACACATTTAAGTTCAAGATTCTTTGGAGCAAAGAAGTAAAACACATAGGCATTATTCTAAGGAAATAGGCATTTTTTCCACAAGAATGGAAAAGAAGAAGATGAAGAATGAACAAGCCCATAGGGGCAAACAAGCAAACACAAATAACTGCCTTACCTAGGAGAACAATCTCCAAAACCTAACAACATAAGCAAAGAAAACAAGCAAGGGAAAAAAGCTTCTCCACAGGCCAATTTCATATGGCCTGCACACCCCACTGTTGGACTGAAAATCAGTTCATTTCTGACTCTTATTCTTTGATCTCCAATCCACTACTCTTGTTCCCCACACCAGACTGAATATCCATAATAATGCAAGGTTTTGTTCTCATCTTATTGATGAAAATTTTGAAGTTTCTCTCTTGCCAAATGTGAGCAATGGTATTACCAAAAGGCCTTTAAATGTAAATTCAGATCATCAAGAGGTCGAGTTATAGGACTTATAGGAAAGCCTTGTTGGGCAATGATGATTCATGATAAGCCGAGGAGTCCATGGAAGATGGATGTAGTTCAATATGATTTTGATAAATAAACCTCCTGAGGAGTATTGAACTGCAGGCCATATTCAGTACCAAAAACAAGAACAAGAATTAGAAGTTTAATCTTGAAATAACCTAAATGGGATGTCCCTTAGAGGCTAAATGTGCAGATTGTTATAGGGTGAAAACTCCTACTCTTTCATGACTGAAAAAAAACAAAATGTCTGAAGCTAAAAAAAAAAAGATGCCCATTAAAAGGGTTAAAGTGTTAAGAAAGACTATTAGAAATAACAGTGATGATAAAAAAAATTTTGGGGGGTAATAGAAAATATATTCAACGAAGCCCTAAATCTACAAGAAGACCCGACGGGAAAGTTGGGAGAGAAAGTTTCCTAATGTTGCAGTCCCATGGAAGGTGGGGATGACATCCAAAATGGGGGCAGGGATGCTCCAACTAGAAATAATGTGACAGTTTCTTCACAAGTCAGGGACAACTGCAATATCAAAACCCAGTTTGCTTCTAATCTCAACCCCAATACAATCCCATATTTGCTGAAAAGTCCTTGATTTGTCGGTCCTTCTTTGGGGTTTCCTCTCATACCACATGTGATACACCGCCGCATAGAAAGCGAGCTTGTTCACTTGATCGCAGCAGGTTTTCCCAATAAAAGATCCCCTAATCCATTACCACTCATTCTAAAATCATGAATTTGCCTAAGACAACAACAACTCAGCCTTATCCACCAAATGGGGTCGGCTACATGGATCCTTTCAAAAACAAAGTAGGAAAAGCTGAGGTCCTAACAAAGTGAAAGTAAAGTAAGAGGAATGAAGACTAAAAATGAACAAATGAGATATGAAAAGTGATAAATGGAAAAGGAAAAATGAGAGAGGAAAGAGTCAAGCACAGGAAATCAGGAAAACCTCAGCTACCCGGTGTCAACAACGTGGATCCTTTCCCTCCAGTAGGCTCTATCTGAGGTCATACTTGGCACAAGACCCAGACTATGCATGTCATTCTTCACAACCTCACCGATGGTCATTTTAGGCCTGTCCCTATATCTTTTAGCTCCCTTAATCGGAATTAGGTCACTCCTCCTTACTGGGGCATCTCCAGGCCTCCATTACACATGGTCAAACCACCTCAGACGACATTCTCAGAGCTTATCGCTGATCGGAGCAACTCCCACTTCAACTCTAATACGTTCGTTCCTCACTTTATCCTTGCCTAGGAGTTTGCCAATATTTCTAAACAATACCAGCCCATAAATGATGAGCATAGAGACAATCAAAAAATAGGTGCTTAGTTATCTCACTACCATTCTAGAAAAGAACACACGAATCAGATGCAACGACTAGGCAAGGCTTGAGAAAGGGCACGCCAAGAAATTGAAACTATGCCTCGGGGATGTTCTTAGGAAACAAGACCACTGAAGCCACGGAATCACCCAAATGCCTTTCCTGAATCATATCCCATGTTGAGGTTGAAGAGAAGATCTCGGAGTACGAGACCCCAATGCAACGCATTCCCACTACCATGAGGCCTCCTTTGAATGGAAGGGAGGGCGGGCCAAGCAGCTTGGAGGAGAGGGGAAGGGGTAGGACCCGGACACTAGGCCCCAACTCAACGATCAATGAGAATAATTTAATCGTCTGTCCCAACATCATATCGAATCCAATCGCCATAGGTGATGAGAAGAATCCCATGAGGCGCCAAGGTTCAACCCAAAAGAGAGTAGCAGACTCAAAGTCAATCGCAAGGATATTGCATCCTTCACAAGGCCCCTCAACTTCACCATATGCTTCTAGACCGAAGATAAGTTCTGGGAGCAATCAACCATCCAAATGAAGTCCTTCCAGAGAAACCAGTAATAGATCCCTTCAATCCATCAGCTTCTAGACCGAAATAAAATGTTAATTGTAGTAACAAGTAATGCCAAACTCATAATATTAGTGTTGCCATATATGGTTGTAACCTTAATAAGTATCATCTATGGCAACAGTAGCTTAAACAAAAGGTCTAATTAGTTTGAATAAAATTAGTTTCTATCCTCAGTCCTACACTACATTGTTAGGTGCCTAATGAGGCCCACTCTAGTGTATGAGCGCTAGATTGGACCAACCTAGTATGGATAGGTTAACGGGCTTGATTTAACGTGTTCTATCAACTTTGGAGCTTTTGGCGTATTGGTTAAGTACCTAACATTTGGTATCAGAGTTGGGCATCACGTCATCAGTTTGAGTCACGGAAAGGGCTACCTAAGAGAGGGCTACCTGAAGTAGAGTGAAAGCCATAAAAAAAGGGCTACCTGCCGTCAGGCAAAAACTCTGGAGCAGAGTGGAGCTGCTTGGAAAGGGCTACTTACTACCAGAGTAAAAGCTGCCTAGAGTGAGAGCCGCCGAAGACGACGGTGCGGAAGCGTGGTGGTTTGTTATGTACCTAGTGGGGCCTACTCTAGTGTATGGGTACTAGATTGGACCAGCCTAGTATGGGATAGGTTAAAGAACTTGATTTAACGCGTTTCATTAGCTTCAGAGCTTTTGGCGTATCGGTCAAGTACCTAACATACATCTTGCTAGTTACTAAGGATGAAGCCATATGATTTCTTTAATTTTTTTCTTCATCCTCTATTGTTTCCAACTAATTTAGTAGCTTTGTGTGCTAGAGATAACCCTCTGAGGATTTCCTTCTCCATCCTCTTGAAGTTCCTTATTGATTTTCTTCTTTTGAAACTTTCCCCGTACACCAGCTAACATGAATGATGGTTGTTCCTATTCAATGTTGTGGCCATATTTTTACAGGCTCATAAAGTTCCATTTAGTGGGCCAGGCCATGTCCTGACATTAATTTCATGACATGCTCTTTTGCCTCATAACATAGACATTGCTAGTCTCATCACAACTATTCATCAAGCTCTTTTGTTTTCCTCTACAATTCTATACTTGAGAGAAGAAATTACATTGATTTTCTCTTCATGGTATACTTGAGGAGAAAAACCACATTGAGGAAATCTTCATGTTCCAAATCACATTTACCAGATTTGGAGTTTATCCATATATACAACTGGCTAGATTTAAGATCCTTAGGCTGGCATTACTTGACCTCATCTATAAGCCAAATGAATAGGCATATCTCACTCACATCACCCTTATTCATGTCTTTACTTAGTAGTTATTAGCAACTAAAATAACAAGTTTTTTCATATGATCAGTTGGGCTTCCTGGGTACAAGACAAAGTCCGAGGGAGGTCTGGGTATCCGACGTGTGAAGGAAGTTTGCAAAGTTGGAGTCCTAAATCTTATTTGGAAGATTGCTTCGAGGAATCGCAACATTTGGACCAAGTGGATTTATGACCGTTATCTCAGTAAAGAATCTATTTGGATAGTTGGTTGCTTCCAAAACTCCTCTTTGGCTTGGAAGATGATGGTGAAGCTTAGAAGCCTTGTGAGGGATGTTATATCATTGAATATTGACAATGGGGAACTCTTCTTTGGCTCGATCCTTGGTACCCTGAACACTTACGGAGATTGGATAAGGTATGATGTTGGGCGCACCGAATGGCTTTAGTATCTTCAATCGTTGTGGATGGATCTTGGGCCCCAAGCCCTGCCCCTTCCCCTCTGGGCCACCATTTCTTCCTTTAAAAGGAGAACTAGTGGCAGTGGAGATTCAGTGAGATGGGGGGCCAACTCCTCTAGAATTTTTTCTTCAGCCTCAGCATGGGAGCTGATTCAAGAGAGGCATCCTATGGTCCCTTGGCTTTTGGTGGTTTGGTTTCCAAAGAACATCCCGAGGCATAGCTCCATTAGTTGGCATGCTCTTTTCCCAAGCCTTGCCTACCATGTTGTTGCTTCAAGCTAAATCAATCCCTCTATCAAATGCATGTATCCTATGCTGGAACAATATAGAAATGACTGAACCATTCTTTGATTGCCACTATGCCCATTATCCTTTGACTTGTATTCTTTGGAAGTGTTGGCTCACTCCTAGGCCTATTTAGAATTGTCAGCATGAATGACAGTGGATTTTGAATTCTTTTAAAGGGTAAACCAGCTACGATCTGGTGAGCAAGCTTGCTTTCTGTGTTACGATGTAGTATGAAAGGAATCTCTAGAGATGGACCAACAAGTCGAGGACTTTGCAGCAAATTTGGGATTGTATTGGGTTTGAGATTAGGAGTAGGCTGGGTTCTGTAATTCTATCTGTTCCTAACTCATGTAGAATCCGTCACATTGTATCTAGTTGGGCCCTCTCTACCCCCTTCTTGGCTTTCATCCCTCCCCTTCCTAAGGGTCTGCCGAATTCAGCAGCTTCCTCCCCCCCCCCCTTCCACTACAAGGTGTTCTTATTCTTTTTGTGCTTCGTGTGAATATAATTGATATTCACCAGAAAAATAAATAAATAAGTAAAGAGAAAAGTTCTAATTTGATCCTAGTTATTACTAATAAATATATCTTATAATTGATGCCAACTACAAGTTGGTTGGCGGGATTGCTAGTTAAGTGCATACCCCCAAGAGGTCAAGGGATCGACTCTCCAAGATTGCATATGTGCCATAAAGGCACCACCTCTCCCCCTCCCCCCCCCCCTTTGGTAGTTGTAGGATTCTGTTTAGGGGTGCAAGTTTGGCCATTAGGGCCCCACCCTGACCCGCCCTGAGCTTGAGCATGGCCGGGGTTGAGATATCCTGACCCTAAGGGTGGGTAAGGGTTGGGAATTTTTGGCCCTGAGTCAGGGCATGGCCAGGATAGGGTTGAGGCCTCAGATTGAGCCTGGCTCGGCCCAACCTGACTCTATCTTCTTCTTCATGTTCTTTCTTCTTTTTTTTTTTTTTTTTTTTTTTTTGTATTCCTTCTCAACTTGGCCAGTCCATGCATCGCCCTCTACCCCCATGGTTAGGGCCAATCATAGTCAGCTTGGCCCGACCTTGAGGATGGGTCAGGGTTTAATTTTTCTAGCCATGAGTTAGGGTCGGGCCTGCACCCAACTAAGGAGACTTAGGTTTGGGCTAGGGTTTTAAAAGACCCAGCCCAGCCCAACACAACCCTGTTGCAGCCCTAATTCTATTGGCTTGTCTTAGCCTTCTCTTCTAGCTTAGATTAGATTAGGACTGACAAAAAAAAAAAAAAAAACTACAAGTTTGATTCCTTTTATAATTAAAAAAATAAAGGAATATGGCAGTCCCAAGCGTAAGAGTTTGGGAGAGAGGGACAGGTTTTGTTTATGACAGAAGACTTCAAGGATAGAGCCTTATTCAGATTCCTCTTTGAAATATGGTTACATATGCACTTAGCATATTGGGTAAAAATTAGTTTATGACGCATAGAAATTTAGTTGTATTTTTTTTTTGGGTAGAAAAATTTAGCTGTATTATATAGCATAGTTTATGTGGTTTTGTAGTCTATATACAACAAAAATCAAAAGTACTAACAAAACCAAATCAATAAATTATTTAATATAGTTAACTCATTAGTTAAGTGATATTGGTCATTGTCTTCTTGCTTTCTTTTAGTGAATTTTTCAATTTTTATTTGCATTTGAATCCATTGGATACCCTGTCATTCAATAACTCCATGTCGGTAGGATGGATCAATATTGATTTTCAGGCCGGGAGTTTTGGGCAACCAAGTCCCTAGATTGACGTGCCTGGTCTGGTTGTTCTTGAACTCTGTGTGTCAAAATCCGGCTTTTAGGACTTTCATGTTGACAAAGCCCTATTTCAGGGTATATTGTCTCTTGTTTCTAAACTTTATCTGTCTTTTGCATTGTCATCAACCTTATGATTACACTCTAAGAAGAGAAATAATAATCTAATAAAACCATACTTAAAACTAAGTTTAGGATTAAGTTTTCTTTCACCAATAGAGGATAGTTCACCCATCATCCTAGGGTTCACAAACACCTCCTAGGATTTTTGTATGTTTTTAAATACCCTCCCGATATCATTTCCTGCCCTGTGGTGGGTGGAGGGAAATTCGATCCTAAACTTTATTATAAAGAATTGATTACCTGACATTTAGAGTTCAAGTGTCAAACATCAAACTTCAAGAACAGAGGATGATAATGCAGAAAATTATATAAGTCTAATCTAATATTGAAAACCATACAAGAATTTTTTGTATATAATGTGACACATCAGTTATGTTAAAACCTATGTATATCATCATTTCTAGTAGTAAAATCTAATGGAAAGTATTTATAGTCTTTTCTTTGCTCCATGAAAATTTATATTTTGTCCATGCAGTAAATTATGAGGTAAATCTATTACAAATAATAGATACATTGTAAATTCCTTAAAGCAAAAAAAAACAGAAAAAAACCAAAGATGTAGTACCTCTCCTAAATTTGGTTCTATAACCAACTTCCGGATGTGATATTGTTTATGCCAAGATGAAACAAGAGAATGTTTGATCAAAATTTTTATGTTAAATAAAGATATGGGTCGGCGTTCACTGTGGGGGAGCGTGGCACTTGTGTGTGTGGAGCCAATGAGAGCAAGCAGTTTGGCATCACGGGGATGGGATTTCCATCTTTCATGTGGGTCAGGCGATCATTTTGTCCCCTCTGTGGTTCATTTCATAATGTCATTCAAACAAATCTTCTCAGGGTCTTACTTTTACAACTCATGAAGCTCGTGCAAGCCTTATAGCTTACCCTTTATTCCTCTAGGAAGAATCATGAGCATAAATTTCAAATCAATTTTTCTGTGTTCCTAAAATTCTTTCTCCCTATGTTTATGGAGACAGATTCTTTCAAATCAATTTTTCTGTTCTCCAAAAATTCTTGAACCAAAAAAAGAAGCTCTCTTACATATAATGAAAATTCTTAGGAGAAAGTGAGGAGACATTCTTTACAAGAATATGTTTTCTGCTAGATATGGAATGCTCAACTCTGGAAAGGAGGGAAGGTGGGAAGTGTGGCTTACACAAAAGTATTTATAGATGTTGAATTGCCGGACCCTAGAATGGGTTTCGCAAAGTCCTTCTATAGATGTCTGAAATTACAAGAAAGGACAGCAACAACTCTTGTATGCCCGAGTTACACACGAGAAAAAAAAGAAATAAAAAGAAATGGAATCAAAGAATAAAAGTATTCCAATTGTTACGCCTCTCGATATTCTTGTCTCCATGAGGAAGAGAATACAATCAAAGCTAGATTACAATCATCAATATTGAAGATAAAACTATTTTTTTTTTCTTTTCAAATTTCAAAGTTAAAACATCTTTGGAAAGACCTGTAATTCCTAATGAGTGTTTCTTGTTATGGAGTCTTCCCTTAAATAATAGTGGTGATCAACCTTAGATAAATGACACAGGCATTATTGTTTTCTTTATCACAACTCACAAGTGTTTGTGTTAGGAATTTTATGCTTGATTGGGGAAGGGGGGGGGGGGGGGGGAAGTTAGCCATTATCATGTACTACGGATATTTTTTCCCCTTTTTTGGGGGAGTTTCTGAGCAGGATTCTTAGAGAGCTTGCACCTTCCTCCTAACCTCAAATGAGATAGAATCCCAGATTTAAAGTTCTAGATCACCTAGCCCAATTCCTAAGGTTTTGTACCACCAATAAAGTCTAAACAAGATTTCCCTTTAAAATTTTTCTTAATCCACTTCCAGTTATTGAGGTGACCCGACATCAGATGTGGCTGCTCCGACTATCAAGGATAAAAGCCACAAGAGGTCACCCCACTTTGAACAAATTGGTTTTAAGATGGAAGTTTAATATGGTATCAAAGGAAAGCAAGTACGTTGGGCTTCCGTCGATGATGGGCCATGTTCCACCCACGAAGACAGAGCCCAAAAGGCTTGAACGTAAGGAGGAATATTGAGATAATCGAACATTAACTGTGGGTGCTCCATCTATCAAGTACAAAAGTCACAAGAGACCACCCCACTTTGAACCAATTGGTTTGAAAAGCAGAGATTATTAATGTAAGCATATTCATCGCAATTTTTGTCCTCAAAAGAAGCTGTTTTTGTTTGTCATCTAGTATATATGCTATGTTTGACCCTCCAATAGTTAAAATTCAGTCTTTTAATTAGTAACATTAACCTTTTTCCTTTCTAAGTCATTTCCTGGTCTCCTGTTAACTATATTTTAAGATAGTCAGCAACAACTTGAACATTATTAAAGCCACCTATTGAGCATTTAGTTTCCACTACTTTTGATTTGCCTCATGCTATTGAATCAACAACAAAAATAAAAAATAAAAAAGAAAAAAAAAAGAAAAAAAAAAAAAAAAAGGGGGTAAAATATGATAAGGTAATCTAAACTATAATAACTCAAACTATGAAATAAAGTAGAGCTCATAAATTGAAAACGAGTAGACACAGTTATGGGTGTAGGGGTTCCTTCCCCTCTTTTGTTTCCTTGTATTCATCTGGGTATGCCTAGACGTTAAACACATGTATCCACCTTTGGCATTGGCATCAACAGGGACCTATACCCTACGACAAGGACGACAACCTGAAAACTTAAAAACAATATCTCTGAGGAAGATTAGAAGGAAAATTAGAGACAGCAGAAAGTCCAAATGTGACTGCCTCTTTAGCAATCGGAAAAGATTCCCTATAACAATGGGAGATCTTTCACCAAATATGATTGCAAGGATAACCATTACTGGCACACAAAAAGTATGATAATCTAATCCTCTATCGGTTTATATCACAATATTTTATATAATATTGAGATATATATTAAGGGAATATCTTACGATGGAAAATGCACTCCAAGAATCAACATAGTATGATAATCTAATCCCCATGTTAATATAATGTATCAAAGTGCACTAAATCATTACTTTTTACTATACAATTCATGAGCTCCTACGTGACAACGTGCAATGATGTTAATAATAATGATATAGTATTATAATACACTTAAAAGAAGGGAGCCCTTGAAGTCAAGGAATGGGTCTTTTTGGTCATATATGCAATCTCCTCGTGAAGAGAATAAGAACCTATATATGTTTCTATTTAAAAAGAGTAACAAATGTAGTACTAGTAGTAATAGTAGTAGTAGTAGTAGTCGTAGTAGTAATATAATATATGTAGATGTTAACTGTTAAAAGGTAAGGAAGAGAAAAGTGTGGAAGTGGTTCCTTTCTTTTCTTCAATCAGAACGTTTTATGTTGTATAAGGTTTTGCTTTTAATATCTATGGAAGCTATATGTATGGCATCTCTATAGTAAATCGAAAAAGAAAGATAATTAAAGAGAAACACAAAAAGCAAAGGCTGCCACAAGAACTCTTTTAGAAATTCTTCATAAACTTAAGATATATAGACGTGGATTGCATTTCCTAAGCTAAGGTTACCCATGCAAAAGGCAAAAAGAGAAGCATTAATCAATCTATCTATCTATAAGCAAAAGAGCACGTGCAGAAAGAGAGAGCACTTGGGTTCCATGGGAAAGAGAGAGAGAGAGAGGGAAGGGTACCTTGAAGAGTTACTCCACAAAGTAGTGGTAGAAGGGTAATCTGAGTCTCTGTGTATAGATCCATCTGATGATCCTCTTTGATGATCAATTAACCCTGGTAAACTAAGATCACCAGGTGTTGGCGTGATATCTTCTTCTCCAGACCCATCTGATTGGCCTACAAGAGAAAACTAAAAATAGAAATAAAAATTCCTTGTAATAAGCTTATAGAGGAGAGTGGTTTCTGTGTAATAAAAGTAAAAGTGTGTATATATCTCTGTATGTATGTACGTATATTTGTAGAGTGGTTGGAGAGAGAGAGAGAGAAGAAGAAGAAGAAGAAGAAGAAGAAGGGATCTCAAAATGGTAAAGAAATATGGGGAAGAGAGAAGATAAGGCTGCTAAAAGAAGGGTGAAGGCTAAGCAATACGAATTACCTGAGGAAGCTGCAGGCTTGTCAGTGGTCTTAACAGTTCTATACATCTGCAAAGGCAAAGAGAAACAAAGACTAATTAGTGAAGAGGAAGAAAATGTGAGCCTGATGAGGAAGGAAGGAGTAAGAAAAAAAAAAAGAAAAGAAGAAATAAAAGTAGAAGGGAGCAAATAGCCCTCGTTTCCCCAAAAGAAATAGAAATACCAATAAACAAAGAAATCAGGAAAAAGCCATTAACCAAAATCGAATCAGATGGTTCTTCTCTCTCTCTCTCTCTCTGCTTTTTTGTTTTTTTCTTTTCTGCATAGTTTCTTCCTTAACCACGAGGATGATGTTTGGTAAGGTCAGTAATGACCTGTATTATTGTGAAATGATGACTACTTTTTCACTTATCATTCTTGTGCTCTCTCTCTCTCTCTTACTCCCTCTGTCTTTCTGTCTCTCTCTAAAAGAAGAAGCTGTCGTGTCTCAGAAAATCAGACTATTCATTCATTCATTCACTCTCAGCATTCATCGAAAACTGTGCCGGATGAATAGATGAAGATCTGACCGGCAAGAGAGAGAGAGAGAGAGAGAGAGAAACGGGAGATTTTTTTTACCGTTAGCAATAATACCTGTAAATGACTCTTAACATGAGCTAATGTGAGATCTTTGACATCCATGAGCTCAAGAACAGATTTTGGAGTAGCTCCTGAAAACCAAACAAATACATATATATCAGAATAAAATCTAAACAATAATCGATAGAAGGAAAGAAAAACAAAAAAAAAAAAAAAAAAAAAAAAACAACCGAATACCAAGATCTGATTTTTTTATTTTATTTTATTTTATCAAAGTTCAAAATTAGATAAAAAAAAAAGGAAGAAATTAACATAAGAGGTAGAGAAGGTAAATGCTCTACTTTCATGTCCGCCAAGGAGCTCAACTGCGTGAACAAACCGAGCATGAAGAGTGCTTGTCCAACGCATACGCGGCGCTCTCATACTCCTCTTCGCCGGTAGCTTTGGCATGAATCTTGATCTAATCATCCCATTAGAACCCTCTGAAGGCCCCATCCCATACTGCTGGTGGTGGTGGTGGTGGTGGTGGAGGTGGTGTTGGTGTAGGTTGTATTGATGGTGTAGTTGTTGAGATTTGAATGAATCCGACGAAAACCCATTAAACTTTGACGCAGCCGCTGCTATCCGATAAGCTGTTGGCGATGAAGAAGAGTTGGTGGGTCCAGAGTTTAAGATTGCCGCCATGGGGTCTAAACCTCCTGATAGAAAACGAGTAGAAGGAGAAGCAGAAGAACAAGAGGAAGAAGCAGAAGGTGGTGATGAAGACCAAGAAGGATAAGACGACGACATTGGGTAGAAACACATCTTTGGATCCTTCTCTCTTGAATGTTCCAGAGGCATAAAAGGGAATGAACGGCTGTGATAGACTGGAATCCCTTTTATTGGTCTCAATCCTTCTGAGACATCATGGAGTGGTGAGGCCCCAGGATTAAGTCGGTTTCTGTTGTTAAGATTGTGAAGAAGCTGTGGTTGTTCTTGATGCACTGCTTCATCTTCTTTACTTCCTCTTGTGAAGTTTCTCCTCCAACAGTTGTCAGATTCCAAACCATTTCTTCGGTTTGCTAGTGAAAGCTCTGTGTAAGCCTGTGAGTCGATCCTCACTGAGCTATCACTGTTGGACCTTAGACCTTCCGGTTGTCGCCAAAGATCGAACCGGTTGTCGGGTTTGTTGTTGCCATTGCACATGGAAGAAGGAGCACTATTAGGAGGGCTAATGTGTAAGGAAAGATCAGGAGCTGGCATGGAAGAGGATTCGACAAACATTGTCGATTCCAGGAGGAAATTTTTTGCTCGATTTCAAAACAAAGTCACAGTGATTGTCCAGTTCTAAGGTTAAACTCAATTGGGTATGTGGGTTTTTGAAGTGGGTCTTACTCCTTACTTACCCTTAGTCTACCAAGGGGAGATAGTGAAGTAACAGAAGAGGAGAGAGGAGAGTGAGGAAGGAACACCTTGGTATGCTCAAAAGGACTTGAGATTTGAGAGAGAGAGAGAGAGACAGAGAGAGAGAGAGAGAAGAAGGGAATTCAAAAGAGATTTTTAGAGAGACAGACTAGAAAAGAGGTTTTTAGAGAGACAGACTCTTCTAGTCTTCTCTCTTCTTCAAAAAAACAGACATGCTCGAGAGGAAGAGAGGGAGAGGAAGAAGGGAAGAGAGACGGATAGGGAAATAGATGAGAGGGGATATGTATGTTGTTACGCAATGAAAGACGAATTAAAAAATGAAAAAGGCATGGAAAAGGAGAGGGATTTGGGTCTGCGTTCCTCGAGACTATATTTCAGAAAATGACACTCAAACTAGGCCCCTCTCTCTCTCTCTCCTTTTCTCTATGGTCTGTAGTCAAAACACGCAAAGCAGCAAACGAATGGACCATGGACTTCCTTCCCCGGAGACGACGGGTTAAAAAAAAGAAGAGAGAGAAAGAGAGTCTCCTATGTGATTCCTTTCCCCCCACCGTCTTCGCTTCTCTCTCTCTGTAGTTGTTTGTTTTTTTATTGATGGACTTTTATAATTCTATTACACAATCAGGTGGGTTTCAAACTCCGAAATGGGTTTTGCAAAATTTCGTGGGATAATATTTTTAATAGATTCTCGGGAGAAATTGAGAAGGACGATGTAATTATGGAGTCATTGACCTGAGTGACCCCCACAAACGGTTGTTTGTTTGCTTTCATATTGTTAACATCGTAAACCCTAATTCCACAAACCTTCTAATTCCCTTTCATCCTCCCAAATATTCCCCTTCTAATCTTTCAACAACAACAACTCTTGTCTACCATCATGGATGGTTTTTATTACGCCATGCATCCTCCCCCCACATGACCTTCCACCGCCCCCCCAATTGACTCCAACATGAATATATATACATTTCAATACCCTAGGTTGAATTGAATCCCACCCCACATATAATAATATTGAAGCCCTATTCTTCCACTCTTGAAATTAGTACCTCACTCTCCTGTCCTCTCCTCTCTGCTCTTTTAATGCCCTTTACTTCGGACCTGGCTCTCTTTCAGTCGTAGAGAAAGCTAGAAGATCTAACCCAACAAAAATAGAAGGAATTTTGATTATTTCATAAGGGGGCCCATCTGTGAATTAACCAAAAACACCCTTGCTATTGTTAGGCTGAATCTTTCAACTCGTGTCACGGTTGAAGGAGAGCCAAATTCAAAACCAATCCCTCATTTCATAACTCATGCAACTTTTCTTTTCTTTGGTTTGAAATGAAACATCCTTACATCCATGTCTCTCTCTCTCCACTATGTAGGGTCAACTTTGAATTTGGAGATTGGACCCGAATGCTCAAAACAGTCAATGGATACTACCCGTCGGCCGATCAATTTATTCTTTTTCAACGGTCAAAATTTATTAGCCAATATTAATATACCATCACTGGCTCATTCATTGGACATTGTGCATTGATGAAATGGTGCATACTTACTGCGTCAGACGACTAGAACGTGACCCCACAGCCACATGTTTGTGCGTGTCTGTTTTTGTTTCTTGTACCATTCACATTGGTACAAGTATATTCTGCATAAAAAAAAAAAAACAAAGTATAACTACTGTACATTCTTCATAATCGATCTGGACCATTCAATTAGTGGGTCCTTTTTAGATGATTTGATAGAAAATACTTGAAAAGTTAAATTAAGAGCTTAATTACAACCATTCAAAATTAACAAGTAACAACCCTAAGCACTTAGCATCCCATCATTGGTTAACCAATGTTGACCAATAGTATAAGTTTATCTCTGTTATTATGCATGTATTTATGACACATGATTGAGATCAAGTGGCCAGGATTTGTTATGCTAGAGAGAAAACCTTTTTATCGAAAGGGCGAGGGGGTGTTCTGGGAATTTGGCTCTCCTTCAACTGTGGCGGGAGCTGGAGGGTCCAGCCCAGTAAAACAAGGGGGGTTTTGGTCATTTCACAAGTGGGACCCAATTACATGGAAAGCAAGGGAGTGTCGATCATTTTGGGTTAGGTTGTGTCTGGATACAAGTACACGCCTAGATGCACGACTTGGGTGACGTTCTTTCTCTCATATTTATATATGGACAAGAGATCTCTACTTGGTCACGTGATCTTTACACAAGCGTCTGGGTCAATGGAGGAGCACGCCTAGGTTTTACAGGGGACAGAGACGTCATCTCACGGTGCTCTGTGAGGCGTAGGAAACACCACCAACTAGAGATCTTTTTCCCTTTATGTATATGATTATTAGAAAATGTATGTATACCTCTATGTATGACTAGTATGACAAATTAAATTTAAAAAATACAAAGAGAGAAAGCTCGATTTTTCAAGCTAGGAGTAGCCTTTGGGAACATATGATATATGAAGATTTCTTATTGTCACCTCACTCCTATGCATCTCATTAATGTCATGAAATATAAAAAAGTTTATCGAATTTGGTATTCAATTGTAGGAGGGAGATCAATATCTTCTTAAAAGAAAAGCTTAATCTAAGGAATCCTATCACATGATGCAATAAATATTAAACTTTTTGTTGAATGAAATCACTTGGAAAGGTCCAATTTACTTCTTCGATGCTCTCTTTAGATTCTCTGATGACATATACCCATCTTCTCCAACTATCTCAATGACTCTTCATCATCAACTTTGAAATTTTCTACAATTTGCACATTATGGGGTTTAATGTCAGTGACTTTAGTTTGAACTTTGCCGTGTATTCTTTTATGAGGCTCGACTAAAGTAGATGTTACATGTTTGTGTCATTTGGAAACTACAAGAAGGTGTTTCCATTTTGAAAATTATTACTTATTATACAGGAGTGCTTCAGAACAGGAAATTCGTTGGAAGTTAAAAGCCCGGCCCTTCAGTTTGGTCTGGTCAGAATTTTAAGAAATTCTATCAAGTTGGATAATCAGAATTTTTGTACATATGATATTCAATTTGGTTCAATCAGAATTTTCATACATTCTTCAAATGCTTCCAACCATAACCCTACTAGGAGAAGAATAGGTGAGCAATGTGTTTTCAAAATTAATATGGGTTCCATATATTCCTTATACCAAGTTTCTTGTTCTTCTTACCTTGAATTAAATTATCATCTGGTGAATGAATCAAAATTTAGGTACTCAATTCTGACTTCTTCAATGAGGTAGTTGAAGAAGGTCCTCCAATACCTATATGTGTTGGTGGGCATTACTTGTACTCAAGTCTTCATCTCATTAGTGTGTGCAAAATGCAGTTGGTGCAAGGAGATCGATCGAGCTATTAAAGTACGATCAAGATTGATAAAGGGACCCTGATTCAGCAATAAGCCCTACCTTTTAATATTGGGCAGAGAAATCCAAAGACTATGATGGGGGAAGTATAAGTATGTAGATATCCCCATTTTATAAACACTTCATTTGAATTCATTCTTAAGTGTGTATGTTTAATAAAAACTGCGCAAGGTTTGTTCTAGATTCTTATAAAAATTTAGATTTAAATCAAACTTAGGCTGCGCACATTCGACCTGGAATGTATTCCAAGAATGCATACTAAACACAGCTTTAATCCTTATGTGACCACCTCCCCCCACCCCCCAACCGAAAAAAAAAAAAAAAAATTGGAAACATAAAAGAACAGTTTTTTTCCCCAATTAGGACAACAATATATAACTTCTAAACCTTTAATTAAATAGACTTTAAATACATGTAAAAGAAAATTTTATCATAAAGGTGTGGCACTTTGGAATGTTTATCCTCTCCTGTTACAGCACGGTGCTGTAACGCATCATGCGGCGCTGCAGAGGCGATGTGAGACAGCGGGCCCCACATGGTGCATATGGCCTCTGCAGCTGCTGCACGATGCGTTACAGTACCGTGCTGTGACAAGGGATGATAACGATTTGGCACTTTGTCAAATCCAATGAGCGTTAGTCGATCGGGAATGGGGAAAATATTCTGTTTTGGCATGATAGGCAGTTTGGCCCCTTCCGTAACAGATTTATCTACCTTGCACCCTTCTATTTTTTACGATCGTCATACTAGAGTCGCTAATTTACTTCTAACGGAAAGTGGGTGTTTCCTTCCGTCTCATTTGATTTTATGAAGGGTATCCTGGAGGCTGTGGAGGCTCTTCCCATTCCGGGATTTCAAACGGAAGATGTTTGTAGCTAGTCCTTATTTTTGATGTGGGGGGGGGGGGGGGGATTCACTATAAAGTCAGCATGGAGACTCTCAGAAATCCTAAACCGAAGGTAAGGTGGGTTGGGCCAAACAAGTTTGGGGTTCTCACCTCCTTCCGTGCCAAACTATTTTTGATTGGAAGCTTTTTACACGACAAATTCTCATGTGATGATAAAGTTAAGGACAAGGGCGTCTGCTTACCTTCAAGGTGTGAGTTGTGTTTACAGCATGAAGAATCCATTCAACATACTTTTTTGGAGTGTGACTTTGCTAGGTTCCTTTGGTCATCTCTTACAAAGTGTTTTAGAGTGACTTGGCCAACACAATTTGAGAATTTCCTACTTCTAGTTAAAGGGTGGTTGTAGAAGTCTAGAATTTTGGGCCTCAAGGGTGCTTGTACCTCGGGGTTCATTTTGATTCCCTATTTTATTTGGCTTGAAAGAAATTCAAGAAGATTTAATGCTTTTAAGAATGGATTACTCTTCAGGGCTTCCTGGGTTTCATTGAGCGAAAAATTACTAATTGTTTTCAGGAAGCCAACCTAGTAGTTGGCTTCCTTGCAAAGTCGGCAGCAAAATATGAAGTTTCCACTCTCATAAATTCTTGGCCTAGTGCATTGGTAGAGGAACTCAGGATCAACGCTGAGGGAAGACCAAGATTCCAGCTGTCCTTTTTAGTTTTCACTTTTGTTAGACCGTGCAAAGCAGTTTGCGATATCTAGTATGTTGTTCCTTTTTTCGGTTGCAAGTCTGTCCCTCCTGTTGATGGCTATGCCAAAGGTGGAAGGTGCTGACTTTGTATTTTGTGTTTAAGTTTCTGGAGTTGGCCTGTGCATCTTTTTAATTCTTTTAATTCATTTAATACAAACGATCTTTTAGCAAAAACAAAAAAAAAGAAAATTTTAGTATTAATCATGGATTCACAGATTTTTTAGGATTCCATGTTTCATTTTTCTTTACTTTATGGTTTACTTAGTATAATTTCCTTCATATTTTAGTAAAGACCAATGTTTGGTTGGTGATACCAGTTCATAAACCTCTTGATTTGGTAACCTAATCCCCAAATTCTTTTGTTACTTAACATCAATCATTGGAGTCAAATTGACTAATATTAACCTCCAAATCTAGGTGAACAATCATTTATAAAATATTTTACATAACTCTGATGTCCCACAATGTCAAAGGCTATTGTAATTAATATAATGTATGTAATAATTAATTAAGTCAAGTGTAAGGTTGAATCTCAAACTCACATCGTGTTCATATGCTTTACTATTGATCTTATTTTCCACATAAAATGACTAGCTTCAAACTCGATTGTCTTCACCTTTACAACCACCCCTATTTGCTACGGATTTGAGTTTGAAGGTAGTAATGATTTCATGTGGAAAAAATTGGCCATGGTTAAAACTTAACTCCAGTGTTCACCCTTCTTGGAACCCTGTGAAGGCGATTTTTTTCTTTTGGTAGCTAGTATAGCTACTTATTAAAAATAAGCAAAACAGAAAACCTACATCCTTTCAACTGCAGTGCATCGAGTATATATATTGTCAAATTCACCAACTCCATTTCTCTAGCAAAAGTGAGACTTTTTTTTTTTTTTAATCCCAAATATTATTTGGGACCTGGGAGCCCCTAGAATTTTATTAATTGAAATGAAAGCATACCAAAACAAGTGCAAGGGGAGGACATTGCCACCTTACCCCAACCCAAAGGCGATACATCTCTCAAAAACACTCGAAAACCCCAACCCTTTGCAAGGAATTCAAACAAAAATAAAACCTACTTTCTAAGAACCGGAAGACCGGTTTTGTCCTCCCAAAGGATTTGAGGAATGTCTCTTCTGCAAAGTGGATAGTCTTATTGGCTGTTGTTTCACAAGCTAACTTTGCAAGCCAGTCTATCGCCCGATTATTTTTCCTGAATGCAAACGTGACACAAGCCCAAGAAGAGTTACACAACTTCATGATCTCATGAAACCAATACTATCCCTTCCAAAGATTACACTTAACTTGATTGACCATTCTAACTGTCATTACCAAATCCGAATTTACCACCAAATCCGACAAACCAAGATCAACACTTAAACTCAACCCATTCTGCAATGCTCTTAATTCAGCAATAGAATTAGTACCTTCCCCATAAAAATTAGAGAAAGCCACCAAAACAACCCCCTCTTTATTTCTAACAACTCCACCTCCACCACTTAATCTAGGATTACCTTTGCAAGCACTGTCAACATTAAGCTTGTCAGAGCCAAAAGAAGGGCACCAATACACTGGAATAGGGGGTTTCCACTTCGACGGGGAAGGCTGTAAGCCAAAACAGTCAAGAATTAACACTTCTCTTGATGTGGCCAAAATCTTAAATTTTGCCGAATGAGGAATGCCTCTCACCCAATCTTTAATCTTATCAATGATTGTACCTGCAGTACGAAAAGTCTCGCCATGTCTTTCTATTATTCCTTTCTTTCCAGAGCTCCCAAACAATTAGAGAAGGTAAAACGCCAAGAATAAAACCACCCAAGATCTTAAAGCTTACTAAACTCTGCCAAGCTAAAATTTGGGTTCTCACCTCTTGTTAGTGAATCAACTCCACATCAAATAATTTTGAAAAATAAAGCCATACCTTTGACACTGTCCCTCCCGCTATTAGGCAGTGAGTTGTTGTATCCCCCCTTGAATTCCCGCAACACAGACATTTGGAAGCCAAAGGTATGCCTAAAGACATTAAAGAGTCATCAATGGCAATCTTGCCATTGAGAACTTTGCCAGGTGAAAAATGCTACCTTTGTGGGCATGAAACGATTCCAAATCCACTTTACATAGGGAACCATAGTCGCCTGCTGTCTTACTTCATTCCAGGCAGATTTGGTGGTAAATTTACCATCAGTGGAAGGAGTCCAAATTAACTTGTCGTTCTTATTGGACAAAGCATATTTAAAATTGTTGATGTTGTCCTTCACCTCATTCGAGTCCATATGGATTAAAACCTCTTGGTTCCATGTGCCACTCTCATCAACAGCATCCTTGACACACAGAGATAGGTCTACCTGCATAGCATTATCCACAAAGTTGTTAAAAGGTCCTATCCCTAAAAAATTGTCTAGCCAAAAATAAATATTGTCTGATCCAATTAGCCACCTAGATCTAGTCAAAATAAAATCCTTATAGGCAAGGGCACTTCTCCATGATTTCGACCCGAGCCTATTCGGTTCGGCCAATGTCACATGAACATTTTTGAAGAATTTTGCTTTGAAAAAATTACTCCACAGGGATTGGTCATGTACAACACGCCACAAACCCTTGAGCCTTAGTGAAAGACTTATGTCCTCCAAAAGCCTGATTCTCAGTCGTACTTCTGTCAAAGGTTGACATACTTTTTTCCAACTTACCTAGTGATGTCGATTACCCCATTCTGAGCTTCCCCAAAGAAAGTCAGCACAGATTCCATAAATTTTTTCACTCATCGATCTTGGAAGCTCTATTGTGGCCAGAACATAGGTAGGCATCAAAGCTAAGACATGTTTAACAAGAATAATTCTACCCCCTGCAGACAACAATTTCCCTTTCCACCCTGCAATCTTATTTCTGATTTTCCCCAAGAGATCATCAAAAAAACATGTCTTAATCCTTCCCGTGAATAGAGGCACCCCTAGATAGGTCAGAGGGAGAAATTTCCTGACAAATCCAATAAGGGTTCCAACCATGCAAGCCCTTGACTCAGGAATTCTGTCACTCATAATAAAACAACTTTTCTGTTTATTAACTAGTTGCCTAGAAAAACTTTCGTAATTGCCAATGAATTTCAGAATCTGCTTCAAAGAGGACTTCAATCCCTTGATGAAAATTATGGTGTGATCTGCAAACAAAGAATGAGATATACCCATGCATCCTCTAGAGAGTTGAAATTATGCTGCCCACCCTCCCTCAAAGAGGCTTTTAAGCCCTCTATTAAGGACTTCTTCTGCAAGAATGAATAGAGCAGGGGCTAGGGGGTTTCCTTGACACACCCCTAGTAGATTTAAAGAACCCGGTTGGAGCACCTCCAAGAATAATAGAGAACCAACAGTTTTCCATGGTCTTCTTAATTAATTCAATCCAAACTTCTACAAACCCACACTTAGACAACACTTTGTACAAAAAACCCCATTCCAACCTAGCATAGGCCTTAGCCATGTCCAGCTTTATAATCACATTACCTCCTGAACCAGGGCTAGACCCAATAATGAATTGCACATATCACAAGGCCTCCATAGTGTCAACATTAATTAAATTTTTTGAGAAATGACTTACTTAATACTATGATGCGATTTGCCCTTAATCTTGATCTGGTTCCAAATCAAAGAGATAGTCAAGTTGCTCAAATCCTGGAGCAGTCAAAATTGGGAACGACCATGAAAATTTCAAATAGGTGAATTACAATCTTATAGAATTAACAACAGCTAGTGTGTATTCAACCAAATAAATGCATAGAATTAATTCTCTGCAATTTCTTTGAATTTGAAGGGAGTATAG
Source organism: Telopea speciosissima (assembly GCF_018873765.1). Classification (NCBI taxonomy): domain Eukaryota; kingdom Viridiplantae; phylum Streptophyta; class Magnoliopsida; order Proteales; family Proteaceae; genus Telopea; species Telopea speciosissima. The sequence continues at coordinate 45,247,774 of NC_057922.1, read as the reverse complement.
GAAGTGATTGTGAGGATTCAACCACCAATCTGGTTATCTGAATGCGCAGTGGAATTTGGATCGGGTATTTTTCCTTTGCATTTAAGTTTGAGATCTCTTCCCATAACAAAAATTAAATGGGAAACATAGGATACATAAGAACCACAAGTGTAGTTCCTCCTCCAGATAATAGTTCTCTCACACTCGAGCAATAATGGGATTTGAAGATGTTTAGCTGTTGAATCTCCAAATCGAAGTAAACAATCAACTCGAACTATCACCAACAACTTGAGATTCAAAACTTCTAAGCACCATACCGCAATCTCTTGACAAGAGAGAGAGAGTGGAGAGAGAGAAAATGGCCAAGGAGGGGGACAAGAAAATTTAGCCAACACTGTCTACCCCCTCCCCCTCCCCTTGGAGCTACTATATATAATCACAACCCCTTAGGGTTGCGTTGGATTTCTTTATTCACTTTCCTAAAGTGAATAGGAAACCGTTGGTGAAGAGAAGTTTGACTTGCATTCCAACTTGCTTCTAAAGTGGGAAGAGGTAGAATCTAAAAGGGTCTTAGGCTCAATTTCCCTTACTTACACTTTGGATGAATTTAAGAAGTTAACCTCGCTCCCTCCCTCTCGCCCCCTCTCTTTCGCCCCCTCTCCCTCTTGCCCTCGATCTTCCTCTCGCCCCCTCTCTTTCACCCCCTCTCCCTCTTGCCCTCGATCTTCCTCTCGCCCCCTCTCTTGTCATAGGTATGTGTTAGTGGTTATTGGACTGTCATACCAGGAAAGAAGCATCATGGTGGATCTGGGGGCCTTCCTGGGCTTCCCGGCTTTGAAGCAACAGGCAAAGGAGACGTTGATTCCCCAACGGTCCTATGCTATTATGGCAAAACCTAGGCTGCCCAAGGTAGCGAGTCTTCCTTCCCCTGTGAGAGATGGCTCCCTGACAAGGATCAAAATACCACAGGCAGCGTACAAGACTCAATTGGAAAAGCATCAGTTCTCCCTCTTGGGGAGGATTAATTTCAGGTTCACCTCTACGGCTGAAGTGCGTGAATCCGCAAAAAATTGGGCTCTAAAGGATGAAGTTTTTATGAAATCTCTCGGCAAGGGCTTTATTGTGTTCAGATTCAATAATGCAGAAGATATGACTAGCGTTTGGAGGCGAGTTCCTTTGTTGGTTGCTGGTCAGGTCCTGCAGTTATAGCAATGGCGAATGGATTTCAAGGTGGAAGATCAGTTTATAACTCACTGCCTCACTTGGGTTCGTTTCCCCGGTTTACCGCATGAGTACTGGCATGAAGACATCTTGTTCTCAATTGCAAAGGCCATGGGGAGACCTATTGCCATCGACAAATGGACCACTGATTCCTTCTATGGCCACTTTGCCAGAGTCTGTGTGGACATAGATGATTCGTGTTCCCGTGTAGAAGAAGTTTATGTAAAAAGAGAGCAGGAAGGGACGTCAGAGATGTTTATTCTCAAGCAGCCAGTGATATTTGAGGACCCCCCTTCACGCTGCTCTCTTTGTCGCCGTTTCGGCCATAGAATGGATGCCTACCCAGATTGAGCACATGATAATCCAGTTGAAGGTGATATTCCAGGGGCAACGCACGTCGAAAACCTGCTGAAGAGAGGACGCCGGCGATAGGTGTGGTGGCCAAAAGATCTCCTTGCCGAGAGGGCGGTGTCACAGGCTGGAGATAAGGACTTTGAGTTGGCAAAGGAAAGGGATTTGAATTTTCCAGAGGAAGCAGTTATGAACGTGCAACTCACTTGTTTACGAGAGAATATTCAGGAGGTTTCAAGAGTGCCCAACTCAACCTCTTTGCTCGCACTAGTTGCAACTTCTGAGGACTCTTTGAACCGGGGGACTGCGGCTCAAGCTAACATGGACCTGGGCCAGCCCCAACTGACCCACGTGTCCCTAACCATCTCTAGCCCGGTTTGTGCATCGAGATTATTTTCTCATGAAGAGGGTAGTTTGGAGGTAATATTGTCCCCAATCTCTATAACTAGCCATGACAATGGCCTGTTGGCAGTGGTGGATCACGACTTCGTTGAACATAGGGAGGATATTGCTGAAGAAGCTACCTACACCAAAGTCCAGCGTCGCCGATAGACCCGCGACAAGAATTTAGAGCAGGTGAATATTATTCCAGGGACACGACGTCGACGATGCGAGATAGAGGTTGGAATGGTATCTAAAGCTATTCAAAATTCTCAACAAGGGGGTGCTGTCGACAGGCGCCACAATGCCTCCTCTTAATTTCATGGAGTGTATCTATTAGAATGTAGGAGGAATTGGTAACGTTAGGGCTCGTGCTCACCTTCGATTGATCGTTAAGGAGAAGAAGCCAGATTTTTTGTGTTTGGTGGAACCAAAAATTGGAGTAGACAGGTGTGCTCTGCGGTTTTTCTCTCAGTTGGGTTTGAAGGCGGAGTTGATCTCAAATCACAGGGTGGGGGGTCCATCAAATATCTGGTTCTTTTGGAAGGAAGGGTTGGTGCACCTTGCTTTTATTATGCAGTCGGAACAACACATTTCTCTTCAAGTGGAGGTGAACGGTATTAAAAGTGTAATTTCTATGGTTCATGCTAGCTGCTTGTGAGCAGGTTGTCGTCATCTCTAGTGCGATTTAGTGTCGATAGCAGGGGTAGCCCGCCCTTGGCTCATTGTTGGTGATTTTAATGCTTGCTTCTACTCTAATGAAAAAAGGGGACCCGGTCAGTTTAATATGGGATCTGCAGAAGAATTTGAAGCGATGGTGGATTCTGCATCTCTATCGCCAATACCATCTTCTGGTGCCAAGTTTACCTGGACTAATAACAGAAGAGTGGGGCATGTTTGTGCATGGTTGGATCATAGCTTCTGTAATGATTTATGGTGGCAACAGTATCCGGGTTGTGTGCAGCGGGTTTTGGTAAGGGGATCCTCTAATCACTCCCCACTTCTGACATCTTGTGAGGATGTCAACCGCCCCCCAACGTGCCTTTTTGCATGCAACGCTTTTGGACAGAACATGCAGAGTTCAAGAATCTAGTACGAAATTCGTGGGCTGTACCTGTTCATGGTGCTCTTCTCATTGTCGTGGCCAGGAAACTGAAGCGTTTAAAAGGCCCTCTTCTCAACTGGGCAAGAGAGACTTTTCCCCACATTGACCATGATGTGGCTCGTACCAGGGTTCTTCTCGAATCCATTCAGAGTGCTATGAAGTCAGAAGGTGTCACTGATGCGCTTTTTGCTAATGAATTACATGCTCGAACGGAATATGACAAGGCAGTGTTGCTTCAAGAGAAGCTGTGGAGTGAAAAGTCTAGGGAGAAGAGGATTAAGTTTGGAGATAGATGCACAAAATTTTCCACCTTTCTACTAAGCTAAGGCAAGTTCGCAACTCAATTTGAGAGATCAAAAAAGAAGATGGCTCGGTGTTGACTGAGTCCAGTGAGGTTGGAAATTGCTTGGCTTCTCACTTTGAAATTTTTTTCAAAAAAGGTGAGTCTATCACTAAGGCGGAGTTACTCTCTGTGATCCCAACACTTGTTTAGAATGGCGACAAGGAGATGCTTGCGAAGATCCCCTCCCATGATGAGATAAAGGCAGTAGTGTTTGACCTGGACCCTACCAGTGCGCCAGGCCCGGATGGCTTTCCAGGAACTTTCTTCAGAGTTTGCTGGGATTTGGTAGGGGTGATGTATGTCGAGGAATTCAAAATTTTTTTAGGGAAGGCATGGTCACTAAGGGGATTAACAACTACTTCCTTAGCTTGATACCCAAGGTGGAAAATGTGAATAAGGTGGGGCAGTTTCGTCCGATTTACTTGGGGAATTGTTTCTTCAAACGTATCCCAAAAATTATGGCGAGTTGTCTTTCTACAATCCTGCACATGCTGATTTCAAGTGAACAAGGACCCTTCTAGAAAGGAAAGATAATTTTTGAGAATATTGGTGTGGCTTCAGAGCTAACCAATCTAATGTCGGTAAAATGCAAAGGAGGTGGCTTGGGTATGAAGCTTGATATCCAAAAAGCGTTTGACACGTTGGAGTGGGATTACCTATTTAAAGTTCTCAGTGCTTTCGGCTTCTCCAAGCTATGGATTTCTTGGGTTCATCAGATCTTTCTCTCTACTAGAATTTCAATGTTGATAAATGGAGGACCGGTCACCTTCTTTGGGGTGGAAGAGGGCTGCGCCAAGGCGACCCACTGTCCCCTCTAATGTTTATTGTCTTTGAAGAAGTCCTGTGCAGAGGACTCAAGGATCTGCGAGATAAGGGTTGGGTAAACGCTCTTCCAGGTCCATGGTAGGTGAACACCCCCTCCCATCTTCTTTATGCTGATGATCTGTTTATTTTTATGAAGGCTGAGTTGAAGGGAGTTGAGCAGGTAAAGCGTTTTCTCGATGACTATGGGGCATTCTTGGGTCAAGTGATCAACCTCTCCAAGAGCAAGGTTTTCATGGGACGAATCTCTACACATCGACGCCAACGCATTTCTTTGGAGCTGCAAATCCTAGTCTGTGCTTTCCCAACTAGATACTTGGGGGTACAACCATGAAAGGTAGGGTGAATCATGATATGACTCTGCCTCTAGTTGATCAATTCAAAAGTAGACTAGCTGCTTGGAAGGGTCACATGCTTTCTATGGCAGGACGTGTGGAGCTTGTCCGGTCGGTAATAGGAAGTATCCTCATTCATAATTTTTCAGTCTATCATTGGCCAGCAGCAACAATCGAGACTATAGAGCGATGGACTTGTAACTTCATCTGGTCTGGGGAGGCAGATAGTGTTAAGGCGATTACTGTTCAATGGGATAGACTGTGCAAGCCCAAACAAGAAGGAGGCCTTGGGATCCGCCGACTAAGGGACCTAAACCTAGCATTATTATCCAAATTGGCTTGGTCAATAAAAACAGACAACACGGTCTTTGTTGCCTTCATGCGTGGGAGATTTATCAAAGCCGGTTCTCTCAAAAAATCTGTAGGGTCATCCACGATCTTACCAGAGATTCGCAAAGTATGGGAATTTGTTTGCTCGGTAGAACGGTGGGTAGTAGGTGATGGAAACTCAATTCGATTCTGGTACGACAAGTGGATTAGAGAGCATAGCATTGAGGATTTACTGCAGCCTTCTCAGATCCCCCACTCCCTATCGGCTTTGGTCTCTGATTTTTTAGTAGAGGGTTCTAGGGTTTTTCCTGAGACATCAGTCCTTGCAATGCAAAATATTTTTTCGATCATCCAAGGCTTAGAGATCACGAGCACAATCAGGGGAGATCGCTGGGTATGGGCTCACTCCCAATCGGGAATTTATTCAGTGGCATCGACATGGGAGGCATTGCGGACCAAGGCTGCCCCCTTTCAGTGGGGTTGGGCGATATGGCACAGGAGTTTGTAACCTCGATCATCGGTTTTTGGATGGTGTTTGGTGCAAGGAGCTCTTCCAACAGATGACAAAGTCCGTCGCCGGGCAGTTGCGCTGGTGTCCAGATGCGAGCTTTGTGGCAATGCAAGTGAATCTGGAAATCACATTTTTTTGGAATGTGACTTCTTGTGTAAGATTTGGAGGGATGTACTTTATCTCTTCAATGAGAGTTGGGCCGGATTCCCATCTATTGAGCTTCTATTCTCTTGGTGGTGCAGAAAATCCAAAGTTGTACCACTGCCAACCATCTGGAGACCCCTGCTTATAATTACTTGTCACCAAATATGGTTGGAACGTAATAGGAGAAGATATGAAAATTTGAGGAGACACCACTCCCAAGTGGTATGTTTGTGCTTCAGAGAGGCCTCAGATTGCTCAAGCATCGAAGGAGTGAAGGTGAAATCTGTCCAAGATTTGATCCTAGCAAGGAAAATGCATGTCGCCATCTCTAAGTCACTGACAAAATTTATATTAGAGGTAAAATGGAAGCTGCCCCCTACAGGGTGGTGGAAACTAAATATTGATGGATCTTCGTTGGGGAACCCAGGCTCTACAGGAGCAGGTGGGATCTTTCGGAACAACTTAGGTGCTCCTATTCGATGCTTTGCTTCTTTTCAAGGTGTGGGAACAAACTTCATGGCGGAGATGGCAGCTTTCTTGGTGGGAATTAAAGAGGCTTGACAGTTAGGGATTCCTAAGCTTTGGGTTGAGAGCGACTCTGCTGCTACAGTTGCGACAATTCTATCACGCAAGATCCCTTGGTGTTTTGTGAAAATTTGGTGGTCAATCTCTCCTTACCTTGACTCTATCCAATGGAGAATTGCACATTGCTACAGGGAAGCTAACGTTGCTGCAAACACCTTAGCAAATCATGCAGCAAAAAGAAAATCATCTTACCTATGGCAAGCTTCCCCTTCCTTCATTGGTCAAGCAGTCTCGTGGGATGCTCAGGGACGGTCTTACTATAGATTCACATAATTCCCCTTTCTTTTTTGGGACTTAGGTTATTCCACTCTTTTTTATTGAACTTAGTTCGGCCAGGTTAGGTTTTTTGCTGATGGCATTGCCGAAGGTGAAAGGCTTGACTTCGGTGAAGGCTTTATGGTAGTTTTCATGACTTACATGTAACCCCATTTTACTTTTGATAATACATACTTTGCTGACCTTTAGCCAAAAAAAAATATGATATTTTAATTATGGTCAATTATATTTATCAAATAAAATTAATGACCATAAATAAAATATCACTAACCTATTTTTTAATTTCCCAATTAAATGTCATGCATAATTAACTCTATGATTTGAATATTGGACCCTCCACTAAACAGTATCTCATGATAGACTATATAGGGCATGTAATTAAATACTGTCAAACCCCAATCCATCGTACATGTCTTTAATCAGAGATCATGTGATTACAATCGAATGACGAAAAATATGATAAATATTATTTGAAATAATATACGAATATGTTTAATAAATAGAAAATCAATTTTGTAAATTCTCAATTGATGATATCCCGATCTTAGTTCAATCATTGAAAAGACATTAGTCCCTTGAAGTTGGTCAAATAAATCATCAATACGAGGCAACGAGTACTTGTTCTTTATGGTGACCCGATCAACTCCTGATAATCAATGCACATCCTCATGGTACCATCATTCTTCTTGACGAACAAGACTGGGGCTCTCTATTGCAAAATACTTTGACCGTATGTAACCCTTATCCAGTAACTCTTGCAATTTCTCTTTTAATTCCTTAAGATCAATGGATTTTATTCCGTGCAGAGCTTTGATATTAGTGTCATACCAAAGTATGAGATCCATGGCAATCTCCACCTCTCGGTCAAGAGGTAGACCTAACAAATTATCCAGAAACACATCCAATCTCTTACTTTAGGCACATCAGATAACACTGACTCCTTCACCTCGATGTCAATTACAACAACTAAAAACCCTTGGCACCCTTACCTTAACAATTTCTTGGCTTGAACAACCAAAATTAACATCGAGGGTGGTGCTCCTTTCCTAGATCAAGAAAATATGAACTCTTGTTCTCCCATAGGTCTAAACACCACCATCTTCTCTAAAAAATGGATGCTAGCATGATAAGTTTCTAACCAGTCCATTCCCAATTTAACGTCAAAGTCTTTCATGTTCAATACTATAAAGTTAGCCATCAGTTTTCTACCCTCAACATCTACCACACAGGACTCACACATCAAATCAATTTTCAACATCTCTCCAAACGAAGTAGTCACACACAACCTATATATAATTCATGAACTTAGGCTTAACATCCATCTTAGCAGTAAAGGTGTGAGACACAAATGAGCGTGTGGATCCGGAATCGAAGAATACATAAGTGGGTAGATCATAAACATTCATTATACCTGCAACTACCGAAGGGGACGCCTCAACGTCCTTATTAATCAAGGCAAATACTCTACTTGCAATTCTCGCCCTCTGATCATCTAGGGTATCTATAACGCCATGCATCTCGGGCTAAGGTAAGGTGCAACCCTCACGGGCGGAGATCGTAAAACCTATAAAAGAACATTTAAGTCAAAACTAAATCTCAAGGAATAATATAAATCAGACCCTATCAGCTAATACCAAAACCAAAACTCTCATTAATTAGAGTACGCCACACGGCAAGGTATAATTCCACAATACACAAAATTTAATCGTGACGGTTTTCCTAAGATTTACATTGGAGCTCATATACAAAATTCTTTCTCCACTAATCACAATGATACATTCTCAGTTTAATTTACAAATCCCTATTCTAAGGTCACTGAATGAAAAATATCCTGTCCGCTCTCCAACCTTCTAGCTTCCTACCTTTTGTCCTGACACACTAAAAGAGGGGTATGCTCACCTGTTGTCCTAACACAAAAAAAGGGGTGTTTAAAACTTTCTTTAAAACACAGTCACCAACTCAAAATAATTATAAACATTTATATCAATATTTCCACCAACTCGGGTTATGCTCATAAAACAATAATACTTATTCTCCTCTTTCTATTTTCAGATTTTCATTCTCGGATAGATATCACTCCCCAAATCGATACCATTCTCATACTCATGGTGGAATGGGCCCACATAATTGTCACACACAGTTTCCCATTCCCCTTATCACCATACTCATGCCCAGAGTGAAATGGAATCGCTATGACAATTATACATATTCACACCAAAATTAAACATCATGATCCAATCCGACACCATATCACACTCACGGTGGAATGGACTCACAATAGTATCATATTCATCCTATCATTACCATACTCACATCCCGGGTGAAATGGACTTATGACGGTATCACACACAAACTTCCATAATTACCATACCCACATTCTCAAGTTGGAATGGACTCAAAACTTCTCTTCTCTTCCAATCTCATCACATGGCCACATTTGGCCTTCATATTGAATCTCCATTCCTTCTACCTCCTCTAAGTGAGATCAACCACATTCACTGTACGTACCCTCCACTCCTCCCTTCCTCCCCTCCCGCTAAGTGAGGTACACCATAATTATCCTCTCACTCCACCCCCCCCGCTAAGTGACCAGGAATACCATAACCTCTCACCCCATTTCCCCCTGCTAAGTGAGGTATTCATATCTATTACGTACCATCACTCCTTATCTCCCCTGCGAAGTAAGGTACCGCACACTCGTACTATGTCACACATGTGCACACATCTCATATTTTCATCGTTCACAATCATACACAATATCAATAACACCATTTCCACAATTTTCCCAATGTCACACATATTTATAAATTAGCATTTGCGCACACAAACTAATTATTACACTCCGCATACAATGTTATAGCATTCAACATATCACTAGATCACATCCACCCACAGAAATAGAACTCACACTTATACAACTTCACATCCACTATACATTAAAAAGCATACTAGTAATTAAGAACACAAGAATCCTACCTACTTTCATATCACTTCACAATTTACATGTACCCTTGTATACAAGGCTATAATCTCAATTAAGTTCATAAAATCAACCAATCAAGTGAAAAACCACCATACAATGGAAAGAGGTTCCAAAGAAATTCCCCCTCATAGTGATACGCAATCCACAGTAGATTGCATATTCGGGTTTTTTCAACCCAATCATCACCTGTAGTCATGCAACCACCCAAAATTTGTTACAACTCTTGAAGAAGACAATGGTTCCGTACCCATTGGGTTCCACCAACCAAAACAGAAAAAAATCACTAAACAGAGTGATCTGGGCTCCCTGGAACTCTTACCGGCTTGTCGGATCACAGCCAGGCTCCCCAGTTCTAATGTTTCTGTTTGTTAAATCCTATGCAGGTTTTAATGATTCCATTCATTCGACCTTGCCGGCAGGTTTGCCAGATCACCGGATGTTTTATCTGGGTTGCCGAATGATACCCAGAAACAACTCGGAAAAAACCCAGTTCATGGGGTTTCTGCTCCAAACCTCCCACACTCGACGACCCTACACTTGGGCACCATATCCACCACCAATACACATTGATTGAGGTAGGAATCTGAAGTCCAACCTTTCAACCCTAGGATTTCACCTTGTTGTGATTCAACCAAACCTTAACCTTGATTCTCACAACCCTTTTTGTTTCTTTCGAAAACCAGACTACAATGGGGTGTAACGGTTACTAAAATACCCCACTCCACCAATAAACTCAATTCCTATTACCTACACTAGGTGTTATACCATTTACTGGCCACCCAACGATAGTATGACACGTGGTATTGACAAGGCCAGTCAGCTAGGGTTATCCGGTAAAAAAATACCAACCCAAGATCTGTAGCTGAGAAATCCAGAGGTCCCCTCAAAGAAGCAAGAAGAAGCTGACACATCCATCAAGTCAAGTAGCCTATCAAAGGCAACTTTATACGTCCTAATACATCACCTCTCAATAGGTGTGGGCGCTCTACAGGGGCCTTGGCACATCAACAAACATTTAAAGGTGGTGATCCAGTGATGGAAGCCACTCTCCACATCTCCACTGCATTTATGAGAATTTAATGATGCCAACTGAAAGAAGCCCCTAAGCATGTAGGTGGCCTTCCCCGATAAAGCATTCTCCACATGGGACTCTCCACATCTAAGACAGAAACACCCCATTTCCTCCTGAGAGGAGGGCTCCATCATTGGTCACATAAGGACCTCTACATTATCACAACAGCCCAAAGGGATCAACCCTATAAATGGGAAGGTAACACCCCATACAAGGGGATCGAATTCTTCAAACTCTTATTGTTTCATCTGTTTGCTAAAGAGACCTAACTTAGTCATCAGAGAGTCCCTCGTCGGCATCCCACTAACACTCATCTCCCCTATGTGTTTGCTATTCTATGTAGGTCCCACTCTTGGAGGACTAAGGGTGTCAATGAGTAACCAGTAACCAAGTACCAAATCCAGATCCTGACCAAATAACCAGAACCGATCCGGAGCGAATTTAATATGGTTAAGTCCTGGATCTAAAAATGTCTTTATAATTCGGTTCGGATTGGATCCGGATCTACCCACCTATCCAACGGATCTAACCGAATCTGAATTGAATACCCGCCTTAAAAATTAACATAAAACCGTAATAGTTTATTAGGTTTAAAATCTTCTACTCATTTGAGATAGTTGCTTGATTGAGGATTTAATAAAAACAATTCAGGTCTCTTCATGAATTGATAGTTGTAATAGAAGTTGAAAATTGTCTCACTTTGAGCCAATCTGTTCCGATTAGATTAATATTCTTTTTCAATTAAAATATGTTATCAATATTTCTTTTACTTAAGCAAGTCCTATATTTTGATCTCAACCTTTTGCTTTACTTTGTCTCTTGAATACCAGAACCGAACGAGAATCGAATGGCATAACCAGATGTTATAACCAAATAAGAACCGAATACAAGAACCGGATTGTAACTAGATCCGAACTGAACCGTCCTGGATCGGTTAGAGTATTCAATTCTAGAACTAATCTGGGACTTGGTCCGGATCTGGATCCCACTGCCACTGCTTGGAATCGAACCGGATCCGAACCAAATACCCGATTTCGTACCCAATTGACACCCTTATGGAGGACCCCCCCAGAGGTTTCTTGATGCAACACTGGGAACCACAAGGGTTCAACGGTGCATTACCTCATTATTTCCTCCAACATGCATAGGAGCTTCTTTTGGTGGGCATAACTAAATGCTTATAAATACGGTGGAGGTATGGAGAGTGGCTTCCTTAACTGGATCGCCATATTTGATGGTCGTTGATGTGCCAAGGCCCCCTATAGAGCGCCTACACCTAGTGAGAGGTGATGTGCTAGGATGCATAGAGTTGCCTTTGATAGTCTAATTGACCTGATGGGTGTGCCAGCTTCTTTTTGCTTCTTTGAGGGGACCAGCTACGGATCTAGGGTTGGTATTTCTTTACCCGATAATCCCATCTAACTGGCCTTGCCGATACCACATGTTATGTTATCGTTGGGCCATTATATGGTATAATGGGGCTGATACTGAAATCTTTATCTGGCATTCCTGAGGGTACTCAGGATGGCTGGAAGGTTGGGTTGATGTCGACTTGGGGTCTTTGAGTGTCGACAGGGATGATTTTGGGATATTTGGGTCAGGTTCTGTGGTGGACAAGGATGGTTCCAAAGGATCTGGCTCAGGGCTAGCCTTTCTAGGGGATCTTGGAGGGCATGGAGGCTCTAATTTTGGGCTCCGACAAAGGGAATCAACGATCGATAAATGAATTCAAGTAGTGTACACTGGCGCTATATCCACAGATACAATGACTCTATGCCTCGGAGGGTGCTCATCATTGACACGAGAAACCTCTGGGGGAAAGGACAAAATGAGGTGTCTATAAAATGCCCCTCTTTAACTAAGACTGTGAAACAGTTATAGGTCAGAAAAGTGGTTTTGTTGAACACTTCAAATTGTCTGATTGAGCCAAAACTTGCCAGTGCCTTGCTCAAGGACACTAGAGTATGGGGGATAGAGATATACCTGCACAGGCGGCTCCATCAGTTGAACTGGTAGTAGAGCTACAATGGCAAATAATATGGGCTGCATTGGTTGGGTGATGAGACTGTCGATAGTTTGGGCTCTTTCGTAAGGATGTAAACAGTACGGGCATACTTGGAATATTTTCATTGATAAGGCATGGTGTAATTGAAGGTCGCCAATAGTACGGGCGCTCCGAAATAATTCACCATTGATAGGGCGTGGTACAAGGGTAATTTTATAATTTACCATAGGTGGCTGTAAAACTCTTGCCATGGTTCGGGGCAGAGTGGGGATTTTGCCATTGAGAGGGGGTGCATGTATGCTGATTGAGATCCCAAATGGCAATCACCGATTGTGCAGACGTGATTGGAGATTGGACATCTTTCTTGTGGGCGGTCTTGGGCCACGTGGGAGGTGCACATTGGCGTGCTGAGTGTGCCAAGTCACCATGGGTGAACCCACTGGTTCAAATTTTGAATCTGGCGGCAAAACATGCAATTTGACATTGAAAATGTCTTCTTCGACATTGGGTTCCCGAGTTGACATTGAGCTGCTTAACTCGACAGTGCATTGATGTTGAGGGAGGCCCTATTCGATGTCGAGTCTAGGCAATTTTTTCTGTTATGTATACAAAGAGTTACTTCCTTTTTTCATATCTTCTCTCTCCTGTTCCGTGCTATGAGGGTTTTCAAAGGGAATTTTCACATTTTTAGGTCATGTGCTCATTGGTGGACCAAATCTCACATTCTTGGGCTAGAAACGGTCATCTCTTCCTCCTTTCCATTTCCATCCATATAGAATTATGAGAAAAGAACCCATTTTGTGAGTTTTTCCTTATTTTTTGATCTTTCTTGTTCTTCACTCCACCATGTCCGGTCAAGATAGGGGCAAGAGGCCCATGGTGTCAGGAGATAAGCCTACTCAGAAGAGACGGAGGAGCCAAGGCATCATGATATAGGAGCGAGACGATTCTAGTCACTGCCTAGAGATCGATCTAGATGAGGATATGTTGAGCGACTGTGAGGAGACCTCTAGGGCTCCGTGGTACGAGGGCCGCAACTTTTGTGGCACCACCATGCATATCTGTAACAATGCGTGAAAACCTCCTAGGGTAAGAATTCGATTCCCTTGTTTGTTTTTGCTTTGAATGCTATGTACACATGCTTGTTTGCTTTATAAACCATTGTTTTGATGATGTTCTTGGTTAAGGCTTTTCCTTTTCCTTGTTATTCATATGCTTATTCCGTGAATTATTCTTACATGAATTTTGATGATGATCGAATGCTTAGGGACTTGAATTCCCTGGAGAATTTCCATGTTTTTGTTTTTCTATTCGATTCGTAGTATGATGTTCTTATTGGTGCTTGTATTCTTGTATTTTTATTTTTTTTGGGTTTCTTGATCTGATCTCTTGATTTTGTTCTATCTAGGTGTGTAGGATCTTGTGACCTATCACAAATATGGGTTGAGTATGACAGTCCTGAGATGTTAAGTCCAACTTTGTGGTGTTGTCCGGCGATGAGAGGTGGCAGAGTATGAGGCCCTCCTTGAAGGTCTCTTCAGCGCCAGGGAGATGGGGTTTAAAAAACTATGGATTGAATCAGACTTGGCTTCAGTGGTTTTGTCTATACAGTCCTTGAACATCCCTTGGTTTGCTCGGCAGAGATGGATGGTTCTCAAACCTTATTTGTACTCTTGTAGTTGGAAAATAACTCATTGTTTCAGGGAGGCAAATTCAATAGCGGACTACTTGGCCAAATAGGCAGAAAAATTAGGTTCTTCAGTGACAAACTGTGGTCTTCCTAGACACATTGAGGAACATTTGGCTCAGGATGCCATGGGATGGCCCAGATATCGATTTTGGTAATTTTTTGTAGGTACCCTGTGTTTGGGTTTGCAGTAGTTTCTTGTGGTTGTATTTAATTTTTTCTCTGCTCTTTAATACAATGATCTTTTAGCAAAAAGATATGTACCTGTACTGACATTCTCTAGCCTTGATTATAGTGCTGGTGCTATGACCACCTGGGGGTACGAGCTCTCAGATTGAGGACTTAGGAAGCGATTTTCTTCCCGAGGGCAGGGATGTGGCTTGTTGATAATACCTGTCCCCAGGAGAGAATTGTTTTGGTATCGGTTGTGAGGGAGATGCTAAACTGGCTATCCCCTCAGGAGGTTACATATTTAATTTATCCTTTGGTTCTTTCTCTTGACTTGTATTCATGGTACTGGCCTTGACTGTGTTTATATGGCAGGTGATGTGGCAAACCTTCGACACTTTTCAACTGGGGGTGTAGGTTCGACTGAAGGCTGGCAGGAGGCTGGTGCCTTAGTGCACGATCTTCGCTGGTCCTTCTGGGTACGCCTGGTACCTAGGTGACAGGGCCTACAAGTAGTGGCCCGATGTTGAGAGGCCTTGCATTCCCAGGAGGCCTCCTCAATTTATGCTGGAGCCGGAGAGACTCTCCAAGATGAAGATGAACCGGTATATTAAGGGTGTTGATGCACGACCCTTCATTGTAGAGAACTCGTGGGGACCGCGAGTATAAGGCGAAGGAGCTGATGTGCCTTCAGTTGACTCCTTCGGGTCCGCAGGTAAGTCCTTTTTCTTTTGAATTCTTGTGACTTTAAACTTTTTCTTGGTAACTGACTTACTTGTGTGTCTGTGTAGGTTCCTACTGGTGCAGAACCCTATAAGTCAGGAGATGTTGCGGCTATTGTTACTGCTTCGACCTAAAAGACCCCTTCATTTAGGTCCCCTCCTATGGCGGCACATCCTCCGACTGGTGATACTACTATCCCGATTAGGGCATCTACCACACCTTTGTGTTTGCACAAGGTGACAGATGCTTTCTTCTTGGCTCCAAGGTGGTCCTTTGTCTACTTGGGCAAGGAGGTGCCCATTCCTCGACCTACCTCGACCATTATCGGCTATCCAAGTGGCTACGAGTTCGTATGTAACACCCCGAACCCACCCCTAGGAGGATCCAGTTCGTGACCCGAACACAGGAAGTATCCAATCACCTCCAGGATCTAGCTATAATAAATACACATCACAAGCACAATAATCATTTAAAAAATAGACTTTGCATAGATCAGAGTGTATAAAAAGATAAGGTTTACAAGAAGTTATGTACATCACTATCCATTTTGTTCTTCGCACAGCCAGGGTTATACCACAACTAAACCCAAGGCAACTTGTAAAACCTAACAAATATTTACAATGGAACTCTGTCCATCAAAAGAATGTTATACAAACATAAAAAAGAATAGTTCAACATCACTAAGTCACTTCATCCAAGGAAACCCTGATCACCCATAAGAGAGGAGTCACACCCCTCTCGATCCACACTAGAATGCTCACGATCACCATTAATCACCTCCTCAACATAATTCTCCCCGCCATCATAATATCCACTTGCAAGATCATCTAAAAGAGGGAATTCCATGGGGATGAGCTCCACTGAGCCCAATGAGGGAAGATAAACTACATAAGCAGATGCAAGCAATATAATTCTAAATGCATGGATTCAGTTTTAATCTTTATAAATCACTTAACATCGTCGACTAAGTCTCTAATCTTATGCTATGGTAATAGCTGGGGAAACGTACACGGCTTCTTCTGCACCTCACAGCACCGAGACCTCAATTGTTACCCAGGGAGCCTACATTGGTCATGGCATTAAATACCATCCATTGGTAGACCCCGATAATCATAACCGACCCTAACCTGGGCAGAAGACATCTCCTTAGACATTAAGAGTTATGATTACCCAACACCTATACCCCTCCTGTTGGTAAGGGTTGTAGCATCAGGGTGTGATATCCCTAGCCTTTTGCATACTATATGACATAGTACAAGGTATACAATGCTCCCGCATCCCATACTATGGCACACCATACCCCTCGTTTCCAAGTCGGCTATGGCATCTAATTTAGCATAACATTGACACACATTTCAATATCTCAACATATTTCATCTTTATTCTCAACCAAGTCCACACATCATCGATAATAGAATAAAAGACAATTGAATATTTAAGTTCTAAAATTATACTTGTAAAAGAAATTATACATATAAGAATAGCACACCAATGTAATTTAAATCAACTCTCCAAAAGAATTCAATGCTTATCCCCACTACCTTGTTGTGTTTGTCTTTGCAAAATTCATTCATTCCTTGAGACAGTTTCCGATAGGTTTTGCTAATCGAGCGGTCCTATCCTATGGTTGACAAGTCATACACTAGTGTGAAAATGTGTTTAAGAGAAGGTGGGGCATAGGGTGTGCTTAGGTATAAGTTGAAATGAGTTTCGATTCCAAAAAGGCTTGACAACAACTCTAGTCGATGGGTGTTAAACCTACCCCAAACTGACTGAAACTTTGCTTGAAGGATATGAGCCTGGCACCAGCCACCCAAATGCATTGTGGTGTATTACCCCTGTGGTTAAATTCATTGGAGAACCCCCAAGGATGTCTTCCATCATACTTGTGAGGAGACGAGTTGCAGACCCATGCAGCTGCTCAGTCCACTGCCTGGTGTACAGCTCCAACTCCAGGTAATCTCTCTCCGATAAGTACATGGGGGCCATACCCATATAGATGTTCATTTTACCTTGGAAATGGTGTTGGTAAGGTGCCCAAGTGGTAGCCTCAACCCCTGTGTAAGGCCACAGCAAAACCAACAGAGGTTCATTCTCTGGGCGATGCACTGGGCTATTGACCTAAACACCTAGAGTGTCTAAAACTTGTATTTTGTATTCCAAACAAATGGGAACAATGCATATTACTTTTAAACACCCCCTAGAGGTAGGTGGGAATTTTAGAAGCCTTTCCCCATCTTTGGAACCATGTGGGTCCCACCTATGTAGTTGCAATGGGCATGAATGTAGTTAAAAATGCATTTTGGAAGTTGGGATAGTAGGGCCAAACAGGCCTTAATGCTATGGGACCTATAAATAGGAGGGCCCGGGCCTCTTATTTTGTTTCCTGCTGTTTCCAGCAGAAAAGAGAAAGAAAGAAAGAGAGGGAGAAGGAAGGAGAAGAGAAGGAAAGAGGAAGAAGAAGTAAGGGATCTGAATTTGGGTTTGAATTTGCAGATCTCCACACTTGAAGGTAATGGATTATACCCTGTGTTAGTATAGAATACTTGCTGTCCATTAAGAATAAGCTCTATACATATGATTATAGGTTGAGTCTTTAACTAAAAATGTTAGGAACAACACTTAGGAGCTTAAAGAAGCATTAGATCATGCATGCATGTACATTTCATACATGATCTAACCATTTGAATAAGGTTTAAAATCTGTTACAATAAAAGAAACAAGATTCAGCCATGGAGTTAAGCTAAACCATGGTATTAACACATAGATTATGCAATTTAAGCTTAGATCCTAACATGCATGTGGTTTTCTATATGTTTTAGCTTAGAACCAATTCTGTTTTAGGTATACACAGGTAATCCATGCTCTATTATGATGTAAATTTCGAATTCCAAGCCTAATCACAGCCATGTCTGGTCATTCTCTGTGATGTCAGAACCCAAACCAACTCCGAAATGGTTAACCAAACTTTGAATCCCTTAATCCCATCCAATTTAGCTCTATTCAAGTGTTATAGCCCCCCCTGAGATCATCCATGGTCGGATTATGGCCAAACTAGCAGCCAAATTCTGATTTTGGAGCCAAAACTCGTGTTAAACAGGCACTGGGTGATGCACTGGGCGATTGACCCAAGCGCCTAGTCAAACGCCCAGTGGTGCTGTTTGGTCCCTGATCTATTTCCAGCCTTTTGGACCATCACCAATGGGTCTAAAATAGTCTGAAGAACATGTAAATGACCTAAAAACCCTAGCCCATTAATCCTTGCTGTAATCCATACCTTAAGTGCACAAGTGGACCCCACAAAGCCAGGAACCCACACACAGGCTTAGCCCAACATGAATTGGAAACCTTGGTACTATTTTATGGGATTGTTAGGATTATTTTTAGATAAACCTTATTGTTGAACTCTTGAAATCATGGACTCTGTATCTCTGGGTGATGCACTGGGAGTTTGACCCAAAGGCCCAGTGCAAGTCCCAGAGAATTATAAATAATGTTTATGTGTTCAAAGATGAATCCTACTAAACCTAGACCAACCCTAGGACAGTAACTTACTTTAAAATCATATTTGACATATTTTAATGGTCCGATTAACTTAGGTTTTGACCCTGAGCTCGAGGTGCAGTATCAGATACCAGCCAAGACCGAGCTGACTATAGAGCAACCGGGACTAGTGCAAGGTGAGTAGAATTACACCATGAGTGTAGGTGTAACATGACTAATGGGTCATGACAACAACAACAACAATATTTACTGTCTTTAATTACTTTAGTTGCTTTATATTCTTGTTTAAATTTTGAATCTTATCTGATGGACATTGGGAATGGATGATAATGCTTATATGTGGAATTGCTAGATTAGATGTCATAGCCGGCTTGGAAATGAGGCCTGTGGTAGCCAGTAGAATGGGATACGATTGACACCACCCGACTCATACTATGCCATATAGAATGCATTGGGCTAAAGTATTATCACCCATGCTAAGAACCCTTACCAACAGGGGTCAAGGTGTTGGATGTCTGTGGAAGAACCTATATCAAAGAGAAGAAGGAAAAGAGAAAAAGGAAAAGAATTATGTTACACCGAAAGGGTGATTACTTGGCTGAATGCCAGAGAAAGAAAAATGTTATACCGAAATGGTGGAGGGTGATTTCACAGACTAATCCCAAAGGGCTGGTTAGACTGACCTTGGTGATTGATGCGGGAGCTAATTGGTCCTCTCCAACAACTCAATGGATGTATCGTGTGAAGGGGTTAGAAGCCCGCACCAGGGACACATATATTGGGGATTATAGTAGCACTTTTACATCCCTTAGTTGTGATACGAGGTGGCTAATCAATAAAATGAATCGCATTACATGTAGGACTCATTTGGTTGTGCTTGCATGTGCTTGCATGGTTATTATTTCATTCACAGGCTCGGTGGACCTCACGCTCTTGTATATGCCTTTTTGTTAGATGATATTGTAGGTAGATGTTATGATGGCGGGGAAGATCATTTCCAGCAAGAGAGCCATGCTGATTATTATAGTGTGGGTTTGGACCAGGTCAGAGGTCATCCCTCTAGTGTGGGTGTTTACGGTGATTGTTGAAGATGGCCCTTGAAGGGCGAGCAACTGACTTTCTTCTATCCTTGGGATTCTTTTGATGTAGATAGGAATCTACTAACCAATCCCTTTTTGTATAGCTTTATTCGGGGCCCATGTTGTTTTGCCCCATTTTGTTTATTTTGTAAAGCTATTGGATGGAAGTGTTGAGACTGCCAGTTATATGTTGTGAGGGAACAAGAACTAGAACAATGTTGTATATATTTAATCTTAATGGTTATTGTAAATATTAGCTTCCGCAGCACTCTGTGTTTCTATCTTTATCCATTGTTATGGGTGTGTGTGTGTTTGTGAATGATATTAATAGCTTTTGGATGCTTGGGGTTTGGCGGATTGCTACCGTGCAATTCCGTCACCTACCTAATCCTCTCAGGGGGTAGTTTGGGGTGTGACAGAGCTTAGTATCAGAGCGAGAAGCTCTTTCTACATTCACAAACAACGGAATTTGATAACAAATATGAGAAAGCTAAACAAATAGAAAATTCAACAAAAAATGAGATAAATTGAGGATAATGCACCATAAAGACTGACATAACACTAGTAAAATAAGATTCTATAAGTTCCATAATTTGGCAGAGGCCATTACATCTTGTTTCTACTGGAGGAAAAACTTCCGATTACAACTTAGAGAGAAAACAAAGGTAGAACTGATAAAAGGGAATACTTGAAGCAAAATAGAAATAAAATCTAAACTCCTAGACTAAATGCTTCAGAACTGACTGAGCTATCCCTGTGCTGGATCATCCTCTTGTGGGGGCTATGGCTGAGATGAGATAACTTGGAAGTAAGCATCCCAGAAGTTCAGTCGCTACTTGATAGCACCCACTCTTCCCCCTAGGTCCATAAAACCACTCTCCATCCTCGATGACACCTATGTAAGGTGGGTACGAATACTACTAAACTGTGCCATCAGCACTTCCCAACCATAAGACTCTGGTGCGGGAGGTGGTACATATGAAGCTGAAGCCTTGTGAGGGAAGATCCTCAGGCTGTATAACTGGATCCACTGGATCACCCTCCTGATCAGCAGCATCTCTAGCCTCATCCTCATCACCACCAACTCTAGCTTCCTCAGCTACCTCATCTCCCTCCTCCATCTCCTCATCCTCATCCTCATCCTCTCAAGCACTCTCAAGCTCACCCAGCATCTTCATCTTCTTGATGGAGGTCTTACTGATAGGCTTCAAACCATCACCTCCCTCATATTCCCCACTAAGGGAAACTCCAAAATGCACAAAGACCTGGGTAAGAAATCTCCCGTATGGCAAGTTCCCATCAATAGGGTTCTTGGCATGGTAAAGCATGACTTGCATAATTAGATAGGGTAGGTTGATCACAAGACCCCCCTTGCCTGCCCTCATCAGACAGTAAGTGATGTATGCCCGTAGTATAGAAATCTTGCCCCAATTCCCATCTTTGGGATAGATATTGTAGGAGATGCATCTACTCAGAATCCTAGCTGTAGGCTTGTAGTCCCCATCAGATTTTGGAGTCCTTTCAACTCTTGTAAGAGCCTTGAACACCATTCTCCTTGTGTCCAGTGAGAACTGATCTGAGATGTCTACCCTAGGCTTGTAATAACATCTATTGCCACTGTTAGGTATCCCCAGAATCTTTGCCAAAATAACTGGAGTGAACTTCATGTCCACCCATTTCACCGTACTCTCGAGTCTAACACCTTGTACCCCAGAAGCCGGTACAAGATTGCAATAGAAGTACCGAACCAGATTCGGATAGTAAGGAAGAGTCGGAGACAGCATCTGTGCCCAACCTAGGGTATTGAATCTCGAAAAAAGCTTGAACTGGTGGAAGTCTTCTACTTGCACCACCCTTCCATTCACAATGTTTTTAGTAGAGAACCTCTCCCAATCTCGTGCATGCTCATAGCGTGAGAACCAATATTGGTTAAACTCATGGTCTTCGGATGAAGAATCATCCCTGGAGGTAGGAGATGGCATGGCCGATGGTGATGGTGGCAACGGATCAGACCGTAGACACTTGCGGGTCATCGCTTTTCTTGCCGTACTATGCTTTCCACTAGTAGACATTGTTGCAACACAGCAAAGAAAAAAACATAGGGAGATTAGGTTTTACAATTTGAAATTAAAAAAAAAAACAGAAATGAGGAAAGAAGAGGAGAAATTCATTAGAACTCACCTAGGGCACGTGTGGGTGCGAAGAAATGGTGATAGAATGCCTAGGAATGATGGGGGGTAGCCTACAAACTCTTTTGGAACTTATCAAAAAAAAAAAACTGAAGAAAGAAATAGGGAAAATGAGTCTCAGACTGTATATAATACAGCTCCTGATTCTCTCGGCGATGCACTAGGCGATTGACCCAAACTCCCAGAGAATGGTTGACAGTAGGAAATGTGATTTTTTATGATTGGGCTTATATTAACTTGCATCAAAAGGGTATTATGGACCCTCTAAGACACCTGTTTGGTCATGATGAAATTATGGGTATATCAAAAAAAAAATTATAATAAAATATATATATATATATATATATATATAATAAACATATTAATGCAATGTAAAATTTTAAAGAGAAACCTATTGTGTGTATATGTGCCTATACATAAACAATGTATATAAGCATGGGTGTATGAACTTGTGTGTGAGTGATGAGTGTTGAATTTGAAACATAGATAAGTAGGAATGCTATGGCTAGGGGCATCTATAGGAAAGTTAGACCCCACCAATATTACCTCACTTGCATTAGGAACATATGTTGTCAGTGGTTTGAACTGGTTCATTGTTTAATAGAGGAAATATAGAAAGGTATGGTTAGCCTCATTCTTTACACATGCTTGTACCTGAATGATGTGTTAGATTCTATAGAATATTGTTGTTTTGTGTATATCCTCGAGTTATTCCATTTAAGATTCATGATTATATTGTTTAACTTCATGTAGTGTTAAGTATGTTCTCCAAGTTAAGGCAACCATAAGAGTCTAATGCCCAAAATTTCTCCATGGTAGGGTTTGATTGTGTTGTTCAGGCTTGGAAGACCCCAACGACATGCTTTATATTAGGCAGTTAAGAAAGAGAGTAGCTCGGATCCAAAGAATTAAAACCCAAGCAGAAAAGTACTTAGTTGTATATTTGGCACTTGTTGACGCTAGTCTTGCGGAGGACCGCGTTATTTACCTTGCATTAGCAGACGGGGTTAGGAGTGACCTAGAGTATTTGCACACAAAGGCCTATTTAATAGGAAAGAAAGTGGAGCGACTCACTTGCTAGATATAGGTATAGACTAAACAGATGTTCTTCTTATTATAGAGACTTGTTTTGTCGTCTTACATGATTCTTCATGTTATAAAACTTTTTCGATATATGAAATTGCCAACAAACTGCAACCTAGGAGAATGATATCCTTAGTAGTTGTTTTCCCTTGCTATAATGCTGATGATATTACACTAGAAATATAGAAATGACTACATTACCAAAAAAAAAAAAAAAAACCTCTCCAAGAGGTGTGGAGATATTAAACACAAAGTTTCTTTCAGAAATCAATCATGGTCAACACAAGATCCAATAGGGGTGGTTGTTATGGAAGAGGCCCTCGACTCATTCCAGAAGTTGAGCTACAGGATAGATCCGAAGCTCAGAACTTTGAAGTATCGGTTACTTTGCTGAGGGTACCCCGAGTCATCCCAAATCCAGTACCAGTAGCTGCCCCAGCTGCTGCAGCTGCACCCTAGCCAGGTATGGTGGCTGGAGAGGTGAACACCATCATGACCACCATGATGTGGACCATGCAGCAACAACAGGAGTTGTTGGGATAGATGTGTACATAGTTTGCAACCATGATGCAACAATGATTGGTGCCACCACCACCACCCAATTGGCCCCTGCAATTTCCACCACCTGTGCCTCAACACGCGGCGGAAAGCTCCACAGCTAAAGTAATGGAGAGATTCAAGAAGCTCCAGCCGCCTGCGTTCTCCAAGCTAAATTATGAGGCAATATAACCGGAAAGGTGGATTAGCGCCTTAGAGAAAGCATTTAACGTACTCGAATGTACCGATGCTTAGAAATTGATATGTGTTGGGTATCAATTGTAAAATGAGGCGGAAGCATGGTGGAAGGCAACGAAACCTAACTTGGAGGCAGTTCATCCCAACCCTGCTTGGGATCAGTTTAAAGAAGTTTTTTTTAAGAATTATTTTCCTGAGAGTTTTAGAGACAAGAAGGAAGCTGAGTTCTCTACCCTCGTACAAGGATCGAAGACCGTGCTGGATTACTAGCAGCAGTTTAAAGATTTGTTTCATTTTGCCCCAGAATATATGAAGGGAGAAGCTAACAAAACAAAGAAGTTTGAGAAAGGACTCAAGCCGGAGATCGGATCCATTTTGTCGGTCCTAGACATGCAAGACTACACACAGATGGTCGATAAAGTAAAGACCATGGAGGATAGACTGAAGGAGAAGACTGCTGTGTCGCCTGGATTGGGAAAAAGGCTAAGCAACTATCAGAACTTCGGGTGGCCAAATAAGGCATTTCGAGGAACTAGCTCGAGTCCCAGCCCGATACAATACCAATGGCAAGATTTGGGCCAAACCTCTCAATTTTTCCGTCCCACCTACAATCGGACTGCTCAGTATGCTCAACCTACTCCAACCCAAGCGACAACTGCTGCTTCGCCATCTCGACCTACAATGAGCCAAGCAAGCCAGGCCTCTTCCTCCTCTGCACTATCCAACAAATGCTTTGTATGCCACAAAGCTGGGCACCTGCTAGGGATTGTGTGAGCCATAGATACAACTCTTACCCGATGATCCAGTCCCTTGCTTGACCCTTTCAGCCACGAGACAACCAGATGCAAGGGAAGGTGTTCGCACTAACCAATGAAGATGCGGAGGTGAACCCAGAAGTAATGATAGCTAAGTCCACATAACACTACTAAATTGTAGGAAATAAACCAATAGGTGCAGGGAATTTGATTGCATCATTATCTTTATATAAACCCTAGGTACTTTGATTATATCGTCCGCCCCTGCGCGAGTGTTATTCGACTCGGGTGCATCCCACTCTTTCGTTTCTATTGCTTTCGCGGATAGGATGACCATCCAACCAAAGGACATAAGGCACAATTTAGTAGTTAGCACACCAACTGGAAGCGTCGTGAGCCTGAAGGAAGTCTATGACCCCTGTCTAGTGGAAATTTGTGGTAAGAACCTGACCGCCCAGTTGATCAAGTTTGACATGAAGGACTTTGACATAATATTAGGCATGGATTGGCTATCTGCCTATGGGGCAAATGTCATGTGTGCAGAGAAGAAGATCCTATTCAAGTTGAATGATGGCTTGTTTTTCACCTATCAAAGTAAACCGATGATGAAGCCCAAGAGGATAACCTTATCCGCCCTTCAAGAACGAAGGTTGTTAGATGAAGGATGTTAGGGCTATTTGGCCACGGTATTGGACAACGAGGCGAAGATTAGGCCATTAGAAGAACTTGATATTATTAGGGAGTTTCCCGATGTTTTCCTGAAAGATCTGACCCAGCTATCGCCTGATCGAGAAACAGAGTTCGCAATCGATTTAATCCCTGGTGTAGCTCCTATATCCAAGGCACCCTATCGGATGGCAACTATGGAGCTAAAAGAGCTGCAGGTTCAGTTACAAAATTTGTTGAAAAAGGGACTCATTCAACCAAGCGTGTCTCCTTGGGGAACACCTGTGCTGTTCGTAAAGAAGAAGGATGGAAGCATGCGAATGTGCATCGATTATCGGGAATTGAACAAACTCACAATCAAGAACCGATACCTATTGCCACGTATCAATGACCTATTCAATCAATTACAGGGTGTAAGAGTTTTCTCTAAGATTGATCTTAGGTTTGGATACCATCAGTTGAAGATCAAGGGTAGCGACATCCATAAGATGGCGTTCAGAACCCGGTATGGACATTATGAATTCATGGTGTTATCGTTCGGGTTAACCAATACCCCAGCTGTGTTCATGGACATGATGAATAGGGTATTCCATGATGTGTTAGATAAGTTTGTCATTGTATTCATCGACGACATTCTAATCTACTCCAGAAGTGAAGAGGAACATGCTCAATACCTTGGGTTCGTGTTGCAACGATTGAGGGAACACTAGCTGTTAGCCAAATTCAGCAAGTGTGAATTTTGGCTCCACTAGATTGGGTTCTTAGGACATATCGTCACCAAGGATGGCATCAAAGTAGACCCAAATAAGGAAAAGGTGGTTCTCAAGTGGGAGACTTCAAAGAATGCCACAGAGATCCGTAGCTTCTTGGGATTAGTTGGGTATTACCATTAATTCATCAAATATTTCTCGCGCATCTTGGCACCTATGACGAAGCTAACAAAGAAGGGTGCGAAGTTTGAATGGGTCGACGCTTGCGAGAAAAGTTTCCAACAACTAAGAAATCAATTGGTGATGGCATTAGTGCTAACCATTCCAAATGGCACCGGTGGCATGGTTGTGTATGCAGACGCATCCCGAACAGGATTGGGCGGTATACTAATGTAGAGAGGAAAGGTAGTCGCCTACACCTCAATGCAGTTGAAGGAACACGAGAAGAACTACTCCACTCATGACCTAGAGTTGGCTGTGGTAGTTTTCGCTTTAAAAATTTGGAGTCACTATCTTTATGGTGAAAACAGTGAAATCTTCAGCGATGACAAGTGCCTGAAGTATTTCTTCACCCAGAAGGAAATAAACATGAGACAGAGGCGGTGGCTAGAATTGGTAAAGGACTATGACTGTGATATTCAATACCACCCTGGAAAGGCCAACGTTGTGGCTGATGCACTGAGCAAAAAATCCCAAACCATATCCCTCGCTTCCTTGGTCGTTAGTGAATAGTTAATAGAAGAAGCTCGAAAGTTTGATTTGGAACTCATGATCGAGGGGACGGCTATATAGTTGGCAGTTATGGACATACAACCGTCGATTTAAGAAGAGATAATTGAGAAGCAGCCCTGAGACCTCGAGCTAGCAAAGATCATCTGAGAGATAAAACAAGGAGTTCATGGGGACCCAGACTTCTCATTAGCCCATGATGGGGAATTAAAGTTCAGAGATAGAGTGTGCGTGCCTAGTGATTATAATGTACAAGACCGGATTCTTAGGGAGGCGCACAATTCACCCTATTGAATACACCCTGGAAGCACCAAAATGTATAAAGATCTAAAGAAGTACTATTGGTGGATCAGAATGAAACAAACTATAGCACTATACGTGTCTGAATGCCTCACCTTCCAACAGATAAAGGCGGAAAGACACAGGCCTTATGGATTGTTGCAACCACTTTCGATTCTAGAATGGAAGTGGGAAAGAATTACCATGGACTTCGTGACCAATTTACCCAATACAAGAAAAGGAACGAATGCGATCTGGGTAATAGTTAACGGGTTAACGAAGGCAACTCACTTTATTCTCATCAAGATAACTTATTCGATGGAAAAGCTTGCCCAGCTTTACATTAAAAATGTGATCCGACTGCATAGCGTACCCATCAGTATCGTGTCCGATAGGGATCCCCGATTCACATTAAGATTTTGGAAGAGTTTACAACAGGCGTTGGAAGACATGCTTAGAGCCTGCATATTAGAAATGAAGGATATTTGGGACACCCACATTCCCTTTTTAGAATTTGCTTACAATAATAGCTACCACTCTACCATTGGCATGGCACCATGAAGCTTTGTATGGCCAGAAGTCCCGCACAGCGTTATACTAGGACGAAGTCAGAGAACAAAAGTATCTAGGTCCTGAGATGATGCAGGTAACCTGCAAGAAGGTGGATGTCATCTGGGAAAAGACCAAAACGGCTCAACAAGAGCTATACCGACAATCGAAGGAAGGACATTGAGTTTAGAGTTGGTGAGAAGGTATTTCTCTGAGTTTCTACAACAAAGGGGTTGTTGCGTTTCAACAAGAAGGGAAAGCTAAGCCCGAGATATATCGGCCCATATAAAATCCTAAAGAGGATTGGACCAGTAGAGTATCGACTGGCCCTACCGCCATCCTTAGAAGGCATCCACGATGTATTCTATGTGTCGATTCTAAGAAAATATATCAACAACCTGACACATGTACTCTCGGCCAAACCAGAGCAGCTGGATGCTGATATGACCTACGAGGAAAAGTCGATGGAGATACTAGATAGAAAGGAGCATAATCTTCGTAACCGCACAGTCGCATTCATTAAGGTTCGGTGGGAAAACTGCCCAACAGAGGGAGCATCATGAGAACACGAGGAAGAAATGTAAGATAAATACCCTCAACTCTTCGAGCTACTGGGTAAGCCAATTTCGGGGACTAAATTTTTGTAAGGTGGGGAGAATGTTAAACCTACCCCAAATTGACTGGAACTTTGCTTGAAGGATATGAGCCTGAGACCAACCACCCAAGCACATTGTGGTGTATCACCCCTGTGGTTAAATTCAGTGGAGAATCCCCAAGGATGTCATCCATCATACCTGTGAGGAGATGGGTTGCAGACCCATGCAGCTACTCAACCCACTGCCTGATGTACAGCTCAAACTCCAGGTAATCTCTCTCTGATAAGTACATGGGGGCCATGTCCATACAGATGTTCATTTTGCCTTGTAAATGGTGTTGGTAAGGTGCCCAAGTAGAAGCCTCAACCATTGTGTAAGGCCATAGAAAAAATAGCAGAGATTCATTCTCTCGGTGATGCACTGAGCTATTGACCCAAACACCCAGTGAAAAGCCCAGAGTGTCTGAAACTTGTATTTTGTATTCTAAACAAATGAGAACAATGCATATTGCTTGTAAACACCCCTAGAGGTAGATGGGAATTTTAGAACCCTTTCCCCATCTTTCGAACCATGTGGGCCCCACCTATGTAGTTGAAATGGGCATGAATGCAGTTAAAAATGCATTCTAAAAGTTGGGACAGCAGGGCCAAACAGGCCTTAATGCTATGGGACCTATAAATAGGAGGGCCCATCCCTCTTATTTCGTTTCCTACTAGTTCTAGCAGTAAAGAGAAAGAAAGAAAGAGAGGGAGAAGAGAAGGAAAGAGAAGAAAGAGGAAGAAGAAGTAAGGGATCAGAATTTGGGTTTGGATTTGCACATCTCCACACTTGAAGGTAATGGATTATACCCTGTGCTAGTATAGAATACCTGCTGTCCATTAAGAATAAGCTCACTCCATATGATTATAGGTTGAGTCTTTAACTAAAAATGTTAGGAACAACACCTAGGAGCTTAAAGAAGCATTAGATCATGCATGCATGTACATTTCAAGCATGATCTAACCATTTGAATAAGGTTTGAAATCTGTTACAACAAAAGAAACAAGATTCGGCCATGGAGTTAAGCTAAACCATGGTATTAACACTTAGATTATGCAAATTAAGCTTAGATCCTAACATGCATGTGGTTTTCTGTATGTTTTAGCTTAAAACCAAATTATGTTTTAGCTATACACGGGTAATCCATGCTCTATTATGATGTAAATTTTGAATTGCAAGCCTGATCACAACCATGTCTGGTCATTCTCTGTGATGCCAGAACCCAAACCAACTTCTAAATGGTTAACCAAACTTTGAATCCCTTAATCCCATCCCATTTAGCTCTATTCAAGTGTTATAGCCCCCCTGAGATCATCCATGGTCGGATTCTGGCCAAACCCGTAGCCAAATTCTAATTTTGGAACCAAAACTCATATTAAACAGGCACTGGGTGATGCACTCGGCGATTGACCTAAATGCCCAGTCTAACGCTTAGTGGTGCTATGGTCCCTGATCTATTTCCAGCCTTTTGAACCATCATCAACGGATCTAAAATAGTCCGGAGAACATGTAAATGACCTAAAAACCCTACCCCATTAATCCTTACTGTCATCCATACCTTGGGTGCACAAGTGGATCCCACAGAGCCAGGAACCCACACACAGGCTTATTCCAACATGAATTGGGAACCTTGGTACTATTTTATGGGATTGTTAGGACTATGTTTAGATAAACCTTGTTGTTAAACTCTTGAAATCATGGGGTCTATATCTCTGGGTGATGCACCAGGAGTTTGACCCAAAGGCCCAGTGCAAGTCCCAGAGAATTATAAATAATGCTTATGTGTTCAAAGCCGGATCCAACTAAACCTGGACCAACCCTAGGACAGTAACTTACTTTTAAATCATGTTTGACATATTTTAATGGTCCAGTTAACTTAGGTTTTGACCCCGAGCTCAAGATGTAGTGACAGAGACCGGTCAGGACCGAGCTGACTGTAGAGCAAGCGGGACTAGTGCAAGGTGAGTGGAATTACACCATGAGTGTAGGTGTAATATGACTAATGGGTCATGACAACAACAATAAAAATATTTACTATCTTTAATTACTTTAGTTGCTTTATATTATTGTTTAAATTCTGAACCTTATTTGATGGACATTGGGAATAGATGATAATGCTTATATGTGGAATTGGTAGATTAGATGCCATAGCCGGCTTGGGAATGAGGCCTGTGGTAGCCCGTAGAATGGGATACGGTTGACACCACCTGGCTCATACTATGTCATATAGAATGCATTGGGCTAGAGTATCATCACCCGTGCTACGAACCCTTGCCTACAGGGGTTAAGATATTGGATGTCTGTGGAAGAACCTATATCGAAGAGAAAAAGTAAAAGAGAAAAAGAAAAAAAATTATGTTACACAGAAAGGGTGATTACTTGGCTGAATGCCAGAGAAAGAAAAATATTATACCGGAATAGTGGGGGGTGATTTCACAGACTAATCCCAGAGGATTGGTTGGGCTGACCTTGTTGATTGATGTGGGAGCTGACTGGTCCTCTCCGACAACTCAATGGGTGTATCGCGGGGAGGGGTTAGAAGCCTGCACCAGGGATACATGTATTAGGGATTGTAGTAGCACTTTTACTTAACTTAGTTGTGATGCTTGGTGGCTAATCAATAGAATGAATCGCATTACATGTAGGACTCATTTGGTTGTGCTTGCATGTGCATACATGGTTATTATTTCATTTACTGGCTCGGTGGAGCTCACACTCTTGTATATGCCTTTTTGTTAGATGATATTGTAGGTAGATGTTATGATGGCGGGGAAGATCATTTCGAGCAGGAGAGCCATGTTGATTATGATAGTATAGGTTTGGACCCGGTTGAAGGTCGTCCCTCTGGTGCGGGTGTTTACGGTGATTGTTGAAGATGACCCTTGAAGGGCGGACAACTGACTTTCTTCTAACCTTGGGATTCTTTTGATGTAGATAGGAATCTACTAACCAATCCCCTTTTGTATAGCTTTATTCGGGGCCCATGTTGTTCTGCCCCTTTTTGTTTATTTTGTAAAGCTATTAGTTGGAAGTGTTGCGACTGCCAATTGTATGTTGTAAGGGAACAAGAACTAGAACAATGTTATATATATTTAATCTTGATGGTTATTGTAAATATTATCTTCCGCAACACTCTGTGTTTCTATTTTTATCCATTGTTATGGGTGTGTGTGTTTGTGAATGGTATTAACAGCTTCTGGATCCTTGGGGTTTGGCGGATTGCTACTGTGCAATTCGGATCACCTACCTAATCCTCTCAGGGGATGGTTTGGGGTGTGACAATGGGAGTGGCGACCAGAGGTATCGTCCACAGCGCAGGCTGAAACCAATTTACATTCAGCCTTTAAAAGACTAAACTCTGGTCGATAAGAGTGGTCGATCAGAGCCATTGACCAGAGATTCTGCAGCAACAAAAATAAAGGGAAAAATAGGGTTTTAGGGACGTTTAGGTATTGATTGATGCAATTGACATCAGGAATGCTGTCTAGGGTATAAAGTACCCAATATTCATTCAAGTTTAGGTTAGAGAGAAGGGTAATTTGATGAATTGAAATGGGATTGGGTGCTTGCATGGGGTTTGGGTTTAATTTTGCATCTCATTAAACATACATGTTTGAAATTCACTTTCTAAATTCTTAATTCTTACATGCAAGATAAGGTTTGGCTAGGATTTAAGTTAGAATAGGTTTAGGTTTAGGCTAATAGTCTTGGATTAGACATGCATGGGGTGATTAAGTTATAATTCCATAAATTTCAAACTAAATTATATGTAAACATAGTAGGGAATCATTTACATAGTTTAAATTCTGAAAATAACTTAGCACTAATCCTAGGGGAGAATTAAAGGATAGGAATTTAACTAGTGTGGGGCTTACCTAGAGGATGGGATGAATCCTATAATAGATTCATCAATATAAACTGAAAAATGGGAATGCTTGAATTTGGTTTCAGCAAGGGTTTAAGAAGAACCCAAATTAGGTAGAAGGAATAGATTAGAGAGAGGAGATCATTTACCTAATTAGAGGTCTAGGTTCCCTTCCCTTCTTTTACTTCTTCTTCTTCTTCTTCATCTTCTCTTCGTCTCCTATTCTTTCTCTTCTTCTTGCTCTTCTTCTTTCTCAAATGATTGAAATAGTGAAATGATTATAGATTCTTAGTTTAGTTTTATAAAAGAGACTTAAGGTCTATTTAGTTAGGGTCCATTTGGTTAAAAATTGATTTTGAAGCCAATTCCGTGTACATGGGTTGATACGTAGGTCTCGCGTACCAACATTATTTGGAGAATACTTCAAATAGGTAATTGGAACGTAGTGGCGAGATCCCCGACTCATGACACTGGGCCCTGCACTCCTGAGATAGAGATTTTCCAGTACAATAGCTCCGATCGATGGGAGTGGTTGACCAGAGAGATCGGCCAGAGTGAGTTTTCCTTGCTGTTGTTGTGTCAGAATACTCTGGGTGTTGGTGTCTTCATGTACTAACTTTCCCTCAGTAAAATCCTCAAGATTAAAATAATAAGTTTAAGATTAGGGCTTGCTAGCTAGGGATACATACCCAGAGTTGTACATTTGATGGTGGACATTGCATTTGCACATGGGAGGTATCTGTCATCTTGTCGGCAAGTGACGTGTTCCCACCGGGGTTGTTAAACCCGCCCCCAATCTGACTAAGACTCTGCTTAAAGAACAGGAATCTACAGTCACCCACATCAATTATCTATGGTGTGTCAGCCCAGTGGTTACAATCAGTAGGGAGCCCCCGCAAATGACATCCACCGTACCTGTAAGAAGGTGGCTAGCAACACCCTGCAGTTGCTCAGCCCATCACCTATTATACAACACAGAGTACAGATATTTTCTCTCTCCTAGGTACCAAGGGGTCATACCCTTAAATATGTTCTTTTTGTATGAGTAGTAGGGTGTAGGGAAGGTACAATGTGGAGGAACCAACCCCTGTGGAAGCCACATCAAAAACTCAGTAGAGCTGCATTCTCTAGACGATGCACTGGACGATTGGCTCAAAGGTCCAGTGCAAGGTCCAGAGAAGCTGAAACCTGTATTTTCCATTCCAAACTTATGGGGGCTATGTACATTGCTTGTCTACACTTCCTATATGTACCTTGGAATTTTAGGAACCATCCCCTACCTTTGGAATCCATGTTGGCCCCACCAATATTGCTAAACTAGGCAAGAATCAAGTTAAAAATGCATTTTGGGTTATGGAACTGCCAAGCCAAACAAGCCCTAGTACCATGAAAATTATAAATACTGGGGCTAGCCCCATTTTAGTTGTTCCTACTGTTCCTAACATTGGAGAGTAAGAGAGAAGAAAGAAAGAGAAGGAGAGAAGAGAAGAAGTAAAGAGAAGGAGGAGAGAAGTTGGGATCAAGCTTGGAAAGCCTTGATCGGACCTAACCAAAGCTTGAAGGTAATTGATTATAGCCTATGCAACTTTCCTCACCTTAGTTGTATGTTGTTCTTGGTGTTTGAGTTCAGTCCATAGGTCATTTAGTTGTGTTTTTGCCTTTAAATTGTAAAATCATCATCTAGAAGCCTAGGATAGTTTTAGATCATCCATGCATGTTAGTTTGGACATGATCTACTTGGTTTTAATACTGTTTACAACCTGTCAAGCATGTAAATTAGCTTATAGCCATGATGTGTAGATAAACAACACTAGGACCATGTGCATGCTACTTGAATCATGTTCTAAACTATGTATCTTAACATGCATGAGTTGTTTCATGTAAATCAGCCTAGGTACACTACTGTAATAGGCTAGGATGCTCCAACTTCATACTGATGCCATTCATACTTGCTGTTTTGAGATTGACTGTAGCCTTAGATGCTTAACCATGGTTGATTTAAATCCAAACCAACACCCACATGGATAACCATGTTTATAACCCCTTAATCCCATCCCATTTATCTCAATTTTTGAGTTACAACCCTTTAGGAATCATCCCTGGTTGAATTGAGGCCAACCCAGAAGCCAAAATCAGATTTGGAATCCAAAACGTCCAGTGAAACGCCCAGTGAGGCTGTTTGAGGTTTGATTTGATTCTAGCCCTTGGGATCATCACCCACAGGCCTAGGGTAGTTTGAGGAACCTTGTTACTGTCTCCAAAGTTTATGGTGCACTAGGCGTTTGACCCAAAGACAAAGTGCAAGCCCCAGAGAATTACAACTCAATGTTGGATACTCAGATCTGTTTCCAATCAAACCTAGACCAACCCTAGGACTTTAACCCATTCTAAACCATATTTGACATGTTCTAATGGTCCGGTTAACATAGGTTATAACCCTGAACATGAGGTGCAGTGTCAGATACCGACTGGGACCGAGCTGAATGAAGAGCAGGCAGGACTAGTACAAGGTGAGTGGAATTACACGATGGGTGTAGGTGTAACATGACTGATGAGTCATGAACAACATAATAATAATATTTATTGTCTTTATTCATTTAAATTGCTTTATATTCCTATTTAATTCTAATTCATAGCTGGTGGTTATTGGAAATGAATGTTAATGCTATACATGTGAAAATGCTAGTTTAGATGTCGTAGTCGACTTGGAAATGAAGGGTACAGGGTGGCATCTTATGGGATGCGGGAGCCCTGTACACTTCATACTATGCCATATAGAATGCATGTGGTTAGAATATCATTCCCCATGCTACGAACCCTTACCTATAGGGGTTAAGGTGTTGGATGTCTGTGGGAGAACTTATACCAGAGAGTATTTGCTCGGCTGGGTGCCCACCTTCAAGAAAGGTGGTATCACAGGCTAATCTTAGAGGGCTGGTCGGGCTGACCATAAAGAGAATGCTGGAGCTGACTGGTCTTCTCTGACAACTCAATATGGTTGCTACCTGGTACGGAATGCGATTCTGTACCCAAACTGCAGGTATTGGGGATTGTAGTAGCACTTTTACCTACCTCAATTTTGATGCTAGGTGGCTTAATAATAATAAAGAACCTCATTTCATATAGGATTCATTTGGTTGTGCTTGCATGTGCACGCATGGTTTATATTTCATTCACGGGCTCGATGGAGCTCATACTCTTATATATTTCTTTTTAGATTATATTACAGGTGGACATCATGATGGCTGGGAGGCTCATCTCAAGTAGGACGGTGATGCTAAATATGACAGTGTGGGTGTGGACCCGGTCGGAGGTTATCCCTCTGGTACGGGTGATTACTGTTATGGTTAAAGATGGCCCATAAAGGGCGGGCAGCTTACTTCATCTAACCTAGGGATTCTTTTGATGTAGATAGGAATCTACTAACTTCCCTTTTTGTATAGCTTTGTGTGGGGCTTATGTTATCTTGCCCCTTTTGTTGTTTTATGAAGCTATTGGTTGGAGGTGTAATGACTACCCAATTGGTGGTGTGTGAGAACAAGAACAGTGTGGTGTATATTTTAACTTGAATGATTAATGTAAATATTAGCTTCCGACAGTACTTCGTACTTAAATTCTTATCCATCGTTATGGGTGTGTCTGTTTGTGAATGATATTAATAGCTTCTGGATCCTTGGGGTTTGGCGGATTGCTACTGTGCAATTCGAGTCACCTACTTAATCCTCCCTGGGGGTGGTTTGGGATGTGATAGGGGTTCCTTCTTCCGCTCAAACACCCAGTTAATATTCCACAATTGGATTTGGGTTAGGGTTCGGGTTGGAATTTGAGCCAAACTGTAACATTCTCCCCTCCTAACAGGAATTTCATCCTCAAAATTGACATACCTTGTAACCCAAAGAGGTGAGGATATCTCTCCCGCATCTCATCTTTGCGCTCCCAAGATGCTTCCTCAGGTATGTGGTTTCTCCATCGTACCTGAGCATATGCAATGATACGTACGCCACAAAATTTCTTTGGGTTGTTCTTCATAAGATATATCCACTTAGAGTTGTTCTGGTTTGGCTATGAGGATATGTGTTGAGTTTGGTATATACTTCATAAACATAGATATGTGGAATACGTTGTGGACGCCTTCCAGTGATGGTGGTAGGCCAGCCGGTATGCTGCCGATCCAATCCTATTGGGAATCTCAGAAGGCCCAATGTATCTAGGGTTTAGTTTCATTTTCTTGCTGAACCGCATGATTCCTTTTGTCGGAGAAATCCAGAGAAACACTTTATCTCCAACTTGAAACTCGAGGTCCTTTCTTCTTACATCTACATTGTTCTTTTGCTTGGACTGAGCTATCTTGATCTTTTCTCTAATCAGATCCACTTTCTCACAGCTGGCTTGTACTAACTCTGGGCCTAGCATGCATCGCTCTCCAACTTCATCCCAGTATAGAGGTGTATGACACTTCTTGCCATACAATGCCTCATATGGTGTCATCCCAATAGTAGATTGATAGCTGTTATTATACGTAAATTCTATCAAAGAGATGTGTGAGTCCTAGCTATCCTTTATTTCTAACACACAGGCTCTGAGCATATCTTCAAGAGTCTGTATGTTCAGATTGTCCTTCAGTATGGGGATGAAAGGTTGTACTTAGGTTCAATAGGGTTCCCATAGCTTCTTGTAAGTCGTTCCAAAGCTTGGATGTAAATTTTGGATCTCTGTTGGACACAATGCTGACTGGTACACCATGGAGGCGAACTATGTTGTCTATATACAGTCGAGCTAGCTTGTCAACGGAATAAGAAATTTTTACAAGAACAAAATGGGCTGTCTTTGTCAATCTATCAACTATCACTCAGATTGCACCCATACCCTTAGCCGTATGGGGCAGACCTATTATACAGTCCATTGTAATCTGTTCCCATTTCCATTCTGGTATGGGCAGTGGTTACAACAATCCATAGGGTCTATGTCTATCCGCCTTTTCTTATTGGCAGGTAAGCCATCCCGACACATATAAGGCCACCGTCTCTTTCATTCTGATCCACCAATAATATCCCTTCAAGTTCTTATACATTTTTGTACTTCTCGGATGTATGGAATATGGCGAGCTATCGATTTCTCAAAGGATTCGGTCTTGTCCATCAAAATCATCTGCACACATAGTCTATCTCTGAAAATAAGTGCCCCACATTCAGCCAGTGTAAAATCTGGATCCTTCTAGGTTCCTCGCCTGATACTCTCTATAACCTTCAACATCTCTAGATCCCTAGGTTGTTTCTCTATGATCTCTTCCCCGATAGATGGTTGGATATCCAAAGTTGCCAAGAATACATCTCCAATTCTAAGTTATAAGTCCATCTTTCTAGCTTCTTCTACAAGTTGCTTGTTGACGGTTAAAGAAGCAATTGACAACGCCTGGGATCTTCTGCTCAATGCATTAGCTACTACGTTGGCTTTGCCCGGGTGATACTGGATGACACAGTCATAATCATTTTCCAACTCTAACCAACTTCTTTGACTCATTTTCAACTCTTCCCAGGTGAAGAAATACTTCAGGCTTTTATGATCACTGAAGATTTTCCTCTTTTCAATGTACAAGTAGTGCCGCCAGATTACTAAGGCAAAAACTACCGTCGTCAACTCCAAATCGTGAGTGGGGTAGTTATTCTCTTGTTCTTTCAGCTATCTTGAGCAGTAGGCAACTACCTTCCCCTTTTGCATTAGTACACAGCCCAGACCTATTCTGGATGCATCTATGTATACCAGCATACCACTTGTGGTATTGGGAATAGTCAATACTGGGGCTGTCACTACCTGTGCCCTCAACTCCTGAAAGCTCCTTTCACAAGCATCAGACCATTCAAACTTTGGTCCTTTCCTTGTCAGCAGGGTCATTGGCACTGATATGTGTGGGAAGTTCTCTATAAATCGATGATAGTAACCGGCCAATCCTAAAAAACTATGGATCTTTGTGGCACTCTTTGGAGTTTCCTACTCTAGTACTGCCTTTACCTTTCCTGGGTCAACCTTAATTTCCTTCTATCTAACTATGTGACCCAAGAACCCTATCTGACGGATCCAAAACTCGCATTTATGAAATTTTGTGTATAGTTGATGCTTCCTCAGACGTTGCAACACGAAACTCAAGTGTTGGGCATGGTCATCTTCGTTCTTGGAGTAAACTAGAATGCCATATATGAAGACTATAACATACTTGTCTAGTACATCATGAAATACCCTATTCATCATATCCAGGAATGTGGCTGGTATATTGGTTAAGCCAAAAGACAATACCAAGAACTCATAGTGTATGTATCTTGTTCTGAATGCTGTCTTGTGAATATCACTATCCTGGATCTTCAATTAGTGATAGCCGAACCTCAGATCAATCTTGGAGAATATACTCGCACCTTGTAATTGATCAAAAAAATCATCAATGCATGGCAATGGATATCGGTTCTTGATTGTAAGTTTATTCAGTTCCTGATAATCAATGCACATACACATGCTTCCATCATTCTTCTTGACAAATAGCGCTGGTGCTCCCCAAGGAGACACACTAGGCCGAATGAAACCTTTGTTTAGTAAATCTTGTAACTATGTCTACAATTCTTTCAATTCGGTGGGTGTCATTCTATACGACGCTTTGGACACCGAGGTTGCTCCAGGGGTTAAGTCTATCACAAACTTTGTTTCCCGATTTGGAGGCAATTGAGTTAGATCATCGGGAAATACATCAAAAAATTCCCTAACAACTTCTAATTCTTCCAATGGTTTGAATTTTACCTTAGTATCCAATATTGTAGCCAAATACCCTAAACATCCTTCATCTAACATCGTCCTTGCTTGAAGGGTAGACATGGTTATCTTCTTGGCTTTCCTTATCCGTTTACTTTTATAGCTAAACTCATTGCTGTCCTTCAGTTTGAACAACACTTGCTACTTCACACACATGACATTGGCTCTATAAGTGGATAGCCAATCCATGCCTTGGATCACATTGAAATCCTTCATTTAGAACTTGATTAGATGGCTATCAAGCTTCGCTCACATATTTCCACTAGACAAGGTTCATATATTTCTTTCCATTCGGGCAGATGAGATGATATAGATAAGGTACCTAGGGTTTTGAATAGAAGATAATGATGCAATCAAAGTCTATACACATGCTAGAATCATCACATACAAATCGATAGTTACTATGTATGTACCTATCATCACGTTGGGGTTTGCTTCCACCTCCTAGTTGGTTAAAGCATATACCTTTCCTTGAGTCCTATTGCCTTGGAGCTGGAAAGGCTGGGTAGTAGATTGAAATTGGGAAGATGTACCCGATCCTCGACGAGTACTGTCCCTGGCCATGTGTCCTAATTGACCACACGTGAAACATCGGACTGGACAAAAAGGTCAAAGAGTAGGTGTGGGATTTACTGGCTGGGAAGATGCCTGACTTACTTGACTCGTAGTGGATTAAGGAGGTTGAGCAGGAATTGTGGATTGACTTGGAGTAGGGCGGTTGTACTAAGGGAATTAATTGATTGCAGGGCGAGTGGGTTGAGAAGTTTGACTCATTTCTGGTCTACGGTACTATAGCGGGTTAGGGCTATAAAGGGGTCCCTTGAATGTTTTGTTGGGCCAATTGTAGTTTTGGAAAGTATTAAGCCTCTTGCCCGACCCTTGCGACACCAGAGTCTTTTCTTTTAGTTGATCTTCTATAGTTTTGGCCTTTTGAACCATCTGAGTATACGATTGGATGTCTTGGATGGCCAAAATTGCACTAATCTTAGGCTTGAGTCACTTCTCAAACTTCTTCGATTTATAAGGTTCACCCCTCATGTGTTCTGGAGAAAAGTGAAAAAAGTCCTCAAACTGTTGTTGATAGTCTAGTACTCACTTTGACCCTTGGGTGAGGGCCGTAAACTCTACTAGGTAGGGTTGGGATGAGTTATTACCAGGTTAGGCCTGGTTGATCTCCACTAAGCTGCAGCCTCGTCTTGTAGCTGATACTGGGCACAAATCAACTTTTGTACATCTGTACACTCTAGTACTTCAAAGGCCTTCTCCAAGGCACTAATCTATCTCTCAGGCTATAGCAAATCTGTGCCAATCTTTGAAAAGGAGGGACATTGGAGTTCTTGAATCTCTCCATCACTCTCGAGGTAGAGTTATCTTGAACAATTGGAGGCATGGGTATGGAAAATTTAGAGGACAGTTTGGTCGAGGTGCTCCCCTTTGTTGTATAACCATCGTAACCTGATTGTCCATATTGGCCAACTATTCTTGTTGTTGTTGCTGAATCTGTTGCTGCATGGTCTGCATCATATTGGCTACCATGGCAGTTATTTCACCAGTGGTCATAGCAAGGGAAAGTGTAGGTACAGGTGCAAGAGGGACAACTGGAGGAACAATTTGAGGAACCTCATGTGCAGGTGTAGGAGGAACATGTCTTAGGGTTATTATATGGATCCCTGTGTTGTAGGATTGATCCATTTTATAACCGTTGCTCGATTTGACCCACTGGGGATTGGATGCCTGGGTTTGTTGCATGGGGTTCCATGCGGGGAATAACCCATATTGACGTTGAACCAATGTTCATGCGCGTTCTTAGCTTAGGTTATTCTGTGGATTTCCAATGTCGAGGACTAATCTAGCTTGTAACCTCTATTTGGATAAAACTTTGCTAAACCCACTGGGGATTGAATGCCTCTGATGCTCCTTGATGTTTCGGGCTTAGGGTTTATTATGTGGATTCCTGTGTTATATAGGATTGATCCATTTTTCGACCACTGCTAGGTTTTACCCACTAGATATTTTGAAGTGACTTTTGGAATCGTTGCCTTATTTTGTAGGAACCTGTGACCTATCATAAATACAGGTCATGATCTACTATTTTGAGTTGGTATAGTCAGCTATGCGGTGCTGTCTATCAAAGGATTATGGCAGCCGGCTTTGAGGATCTAGCTCTTCTCCAGAGCAGGTCCTTCGACACATCCTTAGCGGAGAGGTGGTGGCCTCCTACCCATACATTCCACCTGCCTACGGGTGAGATGCCAATCATGCCCCTATGCTATTTCTTATACACGGGGCTCTCTTTTGGCAGTGAGGGGGTGGTTGGGCGCCCTGGTGGCTGGATGGTTGAGGATGAGGAGCTAAAGAGATTTCTTGGCTCCCTCCCCTCTGAGTCCAATGTGGGGGTGCAATAGTTCCATCGAGAGTGGAATAAGAAGACAGTTGCTGATTCGTCTAGCCATGAGGATCTAGATTAGAAGGCTAGGTGTTTCATCCTCTATCTCTTGGGGAACACCTTGTTCAGTACTAGTGGTATGAGGATCCACATCGCCATGGTATGGTACCTCATCTCCATGGTATAGTACCTCAGGGATTTGTCGGAGGTAAAGAGATTCGATTGGGCTGGATCGGGCTATGCTCATATGCTGATTACATTGGATTCCTTGGCCATGTGGCTCACCCAGTGCGCCAGCGGCACTTGGTTTGTACCAGAGGTAATCCGTTGTTCCGATCTTGTACTTTGAATTGATTTATAGTTGTTTGTACTGATGTCTGTTATCTTGATTGCAGTGCTGGTGCTATGATCATCTGGGAGTGCGGGCTCCCCGATTGATAACTAGGGACAACTCTTTCTTTCCTAGAGCAAGGATGTGGTTGTTTGATAACACCCATCCTAAGGAGAGGTTGGTACCAGTGTCGGTGGTAAGGGGGATGCTAGACCAACACTCCCCTTAAGAGGTAAGATTTTCTCTATTGCTCGTGTTATCCTTTATTGCTTTCGGTTTTGACTCTAACTTGGATGCATCTGTGTTGACAGGTTATAGGGCAGCCTTTCGAGTCTCTCGAGTTAGGCGTTCAGGCTCGGTAGAGGCAGCTAGGATGTTTAGGCCATGGCAAATGGTCTTTGTCGGGTCGTCAGAGTATGCCTGGTATCTGGGAGACCGGGCCTATACGCAATGGCCTGGTGTCGAGAGGCCTTGTATTCCCATGAGTCCTCCTCATTTTATGCTTGAACCGAAGAGACTCTCCAAGAGGGAGATGAACCGGTTCATGAACGGTGTCGGCACTCGGCCCTTCGTTGAGCCTAACTCATGGGGTCGTTACCGTGGGTATAGGGTGAAGGAGCTGATGTGTGTACGGCTCACTCCTTCGAGTCCGTGGGTAAGATTCGAACTCATTTACTGTCTTTCCATTTTCTCTTGGTTACTAACTATCTCTTATGTGCTTAGGCTCTGACTGGCATCGAGCCTTATGAGGTTGCGGAGACCACTGCTGCTGCTGGCACTCGTGAGGCCACCTCGTTTGAGTCCGCTCATAGGGTAGTACCTCCTCCTGCTAGTAACACTGGTGCTAGGTCGCCATCAGTACCTTCGTGTTCTTACTAGGTACCTAATGGTTTCTTCCCAGTGCCTGGGTGGTCCCTTATATGTCAGGGCAAGAAGGTGCCTATCCCTCATCCTTCTTCTTCTACGGCCGGCTATCCATGCGGTTTTAACTTCGTAAGTGCCTTATTCCTTCTCATAATTTTTATTTCTTTCTCTTCTTTTGTAATGGTTGACCATCGCTGTTGGTGTAGGTCCCTGGTTATAGGTTCTGTGAATTCACCTAGAGGGGAGTGAATAGGTGAAGGCAGTAGAATAAGAAATATTGAGGAAATAAACAAGTTATCAATGAAAGATAATTAAAAATTATAAAGATAACACAAGAGATTTATAGTGGTTCGGCCAAAACTTGCCACTCCTCTCACCTTAGAGACAATTCCACTAAAAAGAATCTTGAGTATGAGAAAGAGAACTCGTACAAATTTTGATTGAGAGCAAGAGAACTCAACT
Source organism: Telopea speciosissima (assembly GCF_018873765.1). Lineage (NCBI taxonomy): Eukaryota > Viridiplantae > Streptophyta > Magnoliopsida > Proteales > Proteaceae > Telopea > Telopea speciosissima. Next base: position 45,205,137 of record NC_057922.1, on the reverse strand, counting down.
AGTCTTGATTTCGAGCAAGAGGACTCAACCAATCTAGATTCCGAGCAAAAGGACTCAACTTAACACATATAATAAGAAATTACTAGGGAAAGGATTACCTCAACCTTAGTAAATGTGTAAACTATCTTCCACCTTTGAAGCTTGAAGCTAATTGAGGTAGAGGAGCTTGAGTGTGTGAGCTTTGTGATGATTTGATGCTTACAATCAATGAATGGCTCACTTTGATGCTATTGCAATGAATCTTGTATTGAAGGCTCTTAATTGTGATTAGTAGTAGTGATTAGAATCTTAAACAAGTATGTATTTATAGGCTAGGTAGCTTTAATTATTATGGAAACTGTCTTAAGATCGGATTGAATTAGACAGCCATAATCCGGTATACCGATTCCCAATCTGGTATGCCGGTTTACCAAATTTCTTTATATGATTTAAGGAGTAACGGTCAAATTCCAACAGTCAAAACTTGATCTTGTATGCTGGATCATAATCCGGTATACCGTTGCAGGGTAAAACACAGCTAGTAGTGATCCGGTATGCTGGATCAGTATCCAGCGTGGGCTAGAAAGCTACTGTGGCTATTTCTTGAGATCAATAATGATCTGGTATGCCGTTTTAAGGATCTGGTATGCTGGATAAGCTATTTTCTGCTGAAATAAGCTAATTCCTTTATGGGACTACCTTGAGGGTTTCTAAACTAAATTGGTCACATGTATAGGGGTTGTTTTAACCTCCTAAGGTCATTCTACATGAATGTATGCATGTGTGTGTGTGCATTATATTACTTGTGACTTTAAACAAAAGATATTACAAACAAGTACAACTTAAAATCTTTAAGCATGAAGGTCTTCAAAGTAGAATCTTCTATTTGACTTGGTCTTTATCTTCAAGACTTCATTCTTCATTCTATTAACTTGAGCAATAGTCACTTGAACTGAGTGCGTGCTCCGATTGAGTGCATGCTCTTGTATATGCTCCCCCTCACTTGGTGCTACACTCTTATCTAAACAACTTAAACAAGAGTTAGTCCACGAATAGTTTTATTTGTTATCATCAAAACCTCTATGTCATCATGATGGATGACTTGGAGCGTATGAGGTCTTTTCCTCAGCAATCTCCCCCTTTTTGATGATGACAAATAATCCAAGTGAATAAAATAATAAAGCAACTTTAAATTGAAGCAATGTATAGAAATTCAAGGAAATTGCACATATCATTAAAGTCAAAGAAAAATGAGCAAATTATATTCAAAACATTTCAAATCAACATTCCATTACATTTTATTCCATGCCTATATATTTCTCCCCCTTTGTCATTGTCAAAAAGAGGGTAGAGACAAATCAAGGATTTGGGTCAAATGGTGGAATAGGAGGAATGGAGCTTGATTCACCAGGGATTGGTGCTCGAAAGGGTGGTCTATACCCTTGAGGAGTAAAGCCTTGAGGTGTAGCTCCTAGTGTGTCACAAGTTAGATGTCCAAGATTGAAAGAGAGATTGTGGATTGCATTTAGGATTCCATTTTGGCGAGAGTTGATGGAGTTAAAGTTGGATTTCACTTCTTGGCGAAGAGAAGTTACATCTTCTTGAATTCTTTGTTGTCCAAATTCAAGTTCCATGATCCGATTGTTGGCTTTTTCCATGTACTCATCAATGCTAGAAACTCATTCTTGTAGAGATGCCGATATCCCTTCTTGTGCTTGACAAGGAGGGGGCACATCATCATTTAAGTTCTCTTCGGCTTCCACAAAGACATCAAAAGGAGGAGGGATGACAATGGTGTGAAAGCTATTGCGGGTGATGGGTTGAAAAGAAAAGGTAGATGCCTCCTCATGATCAAGGTTGATATCAAAAGCCCGAAAAAGGTGAGTGAGAAGCCGTCCACAGGGTAGATTAGTGTACTTGCGGGGGTGAGCACACGATTCCATATACCTCATAATAAAGCATGGAAGACAAGTAGGGATGTTTGTATAGACACAAAAGGTGAGATAGGCTTGTGGTGTAAGATACTTACTTCTATCTCCTCCCCTAGGGATGAAGTTGTGTTGAATGATGTAAGAGATGACATGAGGTATAAGCTTGAGTTTTTCGGTGACAGCAGTTGCCGCATTAGGATCAAATTGCTTGAGGATGGAGGAATAGGCTTCTTTATGGTTGATGAGGTCTCCAAAGTTGGGGTTCTTTGGAGTCCAAAAGATACACGATCCATCACTTGAAATTTGAAGGAGTCGGGCAAAGTCGTCAATAGAGAGCTCTATGTAAGTACTTTTCACATAAGAGTGGAGTTTCAAACTTTGTTCCGTCCTGCTAAAATGGAGATTAGCATAGAAATATTTTACCAAATTGGGATAACAAGGCTCCGACATGTTGAGAAGAGGTTCTCATCCAATGTCCTTGAATCTTTCTTCAAGTCTAATGCTATTGAATGAGAAAATGTCAACTTCACGTCCTTCTTCAATCTTTCGGGCAAGGTAGAGATGCCAATTCTCACGGCATTTCAATGAGCGAAAGAGTCGGTCTTCTCCTTCCGAATAGGGTTCCCTTGAGGAGCCTCCTCTTCCTTCGATTCTTCCTCTTTTAGGAGGTTGTTGCCTTTTAGTCATAGCCTCCTTGCCTCTTCTACTCATGGAGAAGGAGAGAGTTGAGAGAGAGATAAGAGAGAATAGAGAGATAATGCTTAACAAGATGTAATTTGAGTTTAGAGTGAGAGTGGAGTAAATAGTGATTAAGAAAATGACAAAGACAGGGGTTTATATAGGCTTAATTAAGTGTTTAACAGCTATAAAATGGTCAAAAAGATTAATCCGGTATACCTTTGGTGATCCGGTATACCATTTCAAGTCCAACGGTTAAAATAACAGCTATATTTGCTGAACCAGTATACCGTTTGGTAATCCGGTATACCGTTATAGCAGAAACAATGAGAAAAACCAATTTTAACAGCATGTTCAATTACTCAAAAGGGTCACATAAGCCTAAGTCTCTTCTAAGTGAGCAGAACCTTTCTTCACTTAAGGGTTTTGTGAAGATGTCTGCGAGTTGCTTCTCGGTCTCAATAAAGTCAAGTCAAATTTCACCTCTTTAAGCTGTATCACGTAGGAAGTGATGACGAATATCAATGTGTTTAGCTCTTGAGTGTAAAATCGAGTTCTTGCTTAGGTTTATTGCACTTGTGTTATCACACTGGATAGAGGAAGTGTCAAACTTAACTCCATAGTCTTGGAGAGTTTGCCTCATCCATAGCACTTGTGCACAACACTGTTCGATGCGATGTGTTCGGCCTAGATGGTAGATAAAGCAACAGAATTTTGCTTCTTACTAAACCACGAAACCAAACATAATCCTAGGAAGTGACAAGACCCACTTATACTCTTCCAATCAACATGACACCCGGAAAAGTCAGCATTGGAGAAGCTAATTAAGTCAAAGTCATTATCCATAGAGTACTAGAGGCCAATGCTTGGAGTTCCTTTTTAGTACTTAAAGATTCTCTTCACAGTACTCAAATGGGATTGCATAGGTTGGGCTTAAAACCTAGCACAAGCACAGACACTAAACATTATGTCTGGTCTACTAGGCGCTAGGTAAAGTAAACTGCCTATCATGTCTCTATATTTGGTAGGGTTACCAGGAGTTCCATCTTCATCTTTGGACAAGGTTACAGATGTACTCATTGGAGTACCTGAAGATTTCTGTCCATTGATGTCAAACTTCTTCAAAAGTTCCTTAAGGTATTTATTTGACTGATGAAAATCCCATTAGGGGTCTGTTTTATTTGAAGTCCTAGAAAGAAATTTAATTCTCCCATTAGACTCATTACAAATTTACTACTCATGGATTTACTAAATTCATGGCAAAGAGATTCATTTGTAGATGATATCATCAACATAAATTTGAACTATAATTAAATCATCTTTCTTATGCTTAACAAATAAAGTAGTATTGATCTTATCCATTGAAAAGCCATTATCAACAAGAAACTTACTTAACTTGTCGTACCAAGCTCTTGGGGCTTTGTTTCAAGCCATATAGGGCCTTCTTCAGTTTGTAGATATGGTTAGAGTACTTTGAGTCTTCAAATCTAGGGGGTTGGATAACATGCACTTATTAATGAAGCCATTTAAGAATGTGCTTTTCACGTCCATTTGATGTAATCTGAAATTCTTATGACAAGCAAAAGCAAGCAACATTCTAATAGATTCAAGTCTAGCTACAGGAGCATATGTTTCATCAAAGTCAATGCCTTCCTGTTGGTTATAGCCTTGAGTAACCAATCTAGCCTTGTTCCTAGTTATGTTACTATCTTCATCAAGTTTATTTCTAAATACCCATCTAGTTCCAATTATCTTGGTATTCGAGGGTCTTGGCACTAAGTCCCAAACTTGATTTCTTTCAAACTAATTAAGCTCTTCTTGCACAATAATTATCCAATTACTATCCAAAAGGGCTTCTTTTATATTCTTGGGTTCAATGGTAAAGATGAAAGCTACATTAGAACAAACATTTTGAACTTTACTTCTAGTTTGTATGTCTTTCTCTAGGTTTTCAATGACAAGGTCAAGAGGGTGATCTTTAACAGTCCTTATCTCTTTTAGAAGTTGATGTACTTGATCATTAGGTTCTTCTAAAGAGACATTTTCAACTCTTTTTCTAATTTCAAGTACTTCATCATCATCTTCTTCTTTTAAGTCTTTATACTTATCCTTGGCCATAGATTCATCAAATTTTATATTTATAGACTCTTCCACAACTAATGTTCTTTTATTGAATACTCTATAAGTTCTACTATTTGTGGAGTAACCTAGAAATATACCATCATCGGCCTTTTCTTCAAACTTTCCTAAGTTATCCTTAGTATTAAGAATGCACAACCAAAAACTTTAAAATAGTCATCTTTAGGAAGTTTATTATAAAAAAGTTCATAAGGAGTTTTCAAAAGAACAGGTCTTATCAAAACCCGGTTTAACACATAACACACCATATGAACAGCTTCGGCCCAAAAATACTTTAGCCAAGAATACTCATTGAGCATTGTCCTTGCAGTTTCTTGGATAGTTCTATTTTTCCTTTCCACCACACCATTTGATTGTGGTGTTCTAGTAGCCGAAAAGTTATGGGTTATACCTTGTTTTCTACAAAAGTCTCCAAATTCATCTATGTTATCAAACTCACCACCGTGGTCACTTTGATGGAAGTGATCAAGTAACCCTTCTGATTTTGTATTCTCTTGCAAAGAGATACAAATTCCTCAAATGCATTATTTTTATGATTGAGAAAGAGGGTCCAAGTGAATCGGGAGTAGTTATCTACAATAACAAAAGTATACTTCTTTTCTCCTAGGCTTGTGGTTTGGATAGGTCCAAACAAGTCAAGGTGAAGTAGTTGCAAAGGTCTAGAAGTAACAATAGAATTGATGGCCTTGTGAGAAGCTTTAGTAAGTTTACTTCTTTGACATGCTTCACATGTGTGTTGCTTATCAAAGTTCAACTTAGGTAAATTTCTCACCAAATTCTTAGAGGATAGGGATCTAATTATTTTAGGATTAATATGTCCCAATTTTCTATGCCATAAGATAGCATCATCAAATTTTGAAATAAGGCATGCATCAAGAGAGTTTACACTAATTATGCAAATATAAACATGATTTTTTCTACATCCTTCAAGAATCACATTATCATTAGAATCTTTGATTACACATTTAGAGGCATTAAAATTCACAAAGTAACCATTGTTGCATAATTGACTTTCACTAAGTAGATTATACTTAAGGTTATCAACTAAGCTAACATTATAAATTACTGTACCTCCAAATTTTATAGATCCGTTTCCAATGATTCTTCCTTTGCTGTTGTCTCCAAAGGATACCCATCCTCCTTTTGCTTCTTGAGCTCGGAAAACAGCTTTGGATTGGATGTCATGTGCTTTGAGCAGTCACTATCGATGTATCATTCCATGTTGCTCATGTGCACCTAAAAAATAAAGATACTTAATAAAATTTTAGTCCACATTGCATGTTGGGTCCGTCATTGTTAGTATCATACCTCTCTCTTGGTCTCCAAACCATTTGGTTACCATTTACCATTTGGTTGCCATGCCAATTTGGGTGTGATTGGGGGTTCCAAGGTCTTTGGTTTTGGGATACTTTATATGAACCTTGGTTTTTGAGTGGTCTTTGCACCTTAGGTGGAGTTCTAGTTGGTCTTTGCATCTTTGGATGACTCCTCATATTTTGACCATTATAAAGTCTTCTAAGATGATGGAAAGCTTGGTTCATGTGATAGCATTCCCAAATTGTATGTCTATTTTTGTTGCAATTATTGCATACAATAATTTGAAGGGTATATGGAGTCTTCCCTTTGGGATTAGGATTACTAACTTGAGGGCTTTTATTCTTGGAATAGCATTCCTCAATGGAGTGTCCTTTTTTCCTACAATAGTTACGGTATTTCTTCTTTACTTTCTTACTTGCCATTTTACTTGTAATTGGCTCTTTGGTTTGATTTGAACTTTTGTTCACATCATAGCCTACTCCTTCCTTGTTGAGAGGTGCTTTGGATGCAATTTCAAGTAAAATGTCAAGAGTTTTTTTACCATTAGTAAAAGATTCTAAAGTTTTCTATAACTTTTCTTTTTCTTCTTCCAAGTCGTTAACTTGAGAAGTTAAAGTCATGTTTTGGTCTTTAAGGGTATTTATATCTGTTAAGAGATTCTTTTTGGTAGTAGCTAATTCCATACTACTTTGATAAAGATCTTCAAAGGCTTCTTCTAATTCTAGAAAGTGTTTATCCTTATGAGATGGAGAAGAAGGGGTTACCTCATTTTGATTCTCTTCATCTTCAATAGCCATAAGTGCAAGGTTGGTTTGCTCTTCTTCTTGAGATTCTTCATCTTCTCTTCTTCTTCGCTTGAATCAAAGTAGTGTTCGACTTTGTATGCCTTTTTGTATTTCTTCATTTTTGGACAGTCTCCTTTATAGTGTCCTGGTTTCCTATATTCAAAGCAAATAACATCTTTTGAAGAGGAGTCAGTATTATCTTTAGAGGTACTCTTACTGTCAAACCCTACTCCTGACTGGCTGGAAATTTGGCTGAAGAACAGGAACCCCTAACCAGACAACCAAGAACACTATAGAGTATCACTCCAGTGATTTGGATTGATGAAGAAACCCTGTGTGGATCATCCTACTTGCCTGTCAGTAGGTGGATCACTGACCCTTGTGGCTGCACAGCTCACAGCATTATGTATGGCCTAGACTCCAGGTAATCTCTCTCCTCCCCATAACTGTGGGACCCACCCTTGGAAAAGTGTGTAAAAACCTCTATTTGGCATGTGGGGACAATGCCCTGACCAAGGGTCAAACCCCTGTGCAAGCCCCACTGAGATTCAGCCTTGCTAGAATCTCTGGACGATGGCACTGGGCGATGCAGACAAGGCCTAGAGACATCGCCCAATGTGCAAAATAGCTAATTAAATTAATTTTAAATTATGGGGACCACCCATAATGGACATGGGCACCCTCCATACATAGAGGGGAGTCTGAGGGACCACCTCATACCCTTGGTTCACTGTGGACCACACTAGTGTGCCCAAAATCACTGAGAAATAGTTTAAAAACTCATTTTCAATGGGGGCCTTAGCAGCCAAACAGATCCTAATGGGGGTTGGGCCTATAAATAGATGAGCCTTATGCTCATTTTGAGCTTTAGACACTGCTCATTTCATGGGAGAGAAAGGAAGAGAAAGAAGAGAAAAAGAAGAGAGGAAGAAGGAAGGAAAGGAAGGGGAAGAAGGAAGGGAGGTGCAGCCACATCCAAGGCCTGGATTTTTGTGCAGCTCCACACCTATGCAGGTATAAAACCTCATGATATACCTACTACCTCTTTGAAATCCTTGTTGTTTGTTGATTTCTCTGCTCTCTGGCAGCCCATAATAGCTGGGAACTGCCTAGAATTGCTCGAGCTCTGGCATGCAAGCATAAAGCATGGAAGATCTGAGATTTTTGAATAAAAATATAGGTCTGATATGCTATTCTTGGAGCCAAAATCTGGCTGTGCACAGCTGCACTGCCAGATGCTCAGTTATTTGACTGATTGGAACCCTAGATGCAAACCCTGGCTGCATGGACTAAGCCCTAGGAGGTAGTAGCCTAAGATCATCATTTTGCATCTGTTTAGAGCCTTGCATGTGACCAAAATCCAGATCTACAATTGGAGAAAACCCTATGATACTATTCACTGGGCTATCTGGGCAGCCTCTGGCAGCCAAGTGGTGGGCCCAGTGGAAAATGCACATGGACAGTATTGAGGATCACCCCTGGGGGTACCTAGCACCCTAACATGCATGGGGTGATGATTTGGGCACTAGCCATAATCAACAACCTAGGAATCTCAGCCAGATGTCGATTTGAAGACTTTGGGCGATGCACCCAATGCCCATAGCCATCGCCCAGGGTGTGAAACACTGCTCTTTTGGCATTCTAACTTGGGGGATCTCACCCAATGGTCATGGTACGATGTGGGAGGGTGGAAAATGACCTAAATGCCCCTCCCCACATCTGCCCTTATGAAGGTATGGCTTAGGAACCCAAGTGGGCCCCGTAGGTCATAGAAACCCTACCTGTGCTTGGTTCTGCAACACTGACAAGCTGTGGACAGCACTATAAACCTAATATGTCCTAGGGTCAGGTATAATTACTAAGAATGATCATTTTACCCCTAGACCACCATCTCTGGATGATGCACTGGGACATAGGCCTAAGGCCCAGAGGATTCCAAGTGAGAACCAACTGAACATCGGGTCAACCTAGTGAGCTTAGGTTAACCCTAGGACTACCTGAGACAGATTGGAAACTTAATATGACAATTTCTGATTTACATCTAGGATTTGATCCCGCGCTCGAGGTCTACAACCAGAGTGCTATTGGAACTAAAATTGCAACCGAGTTCCTAGAACCAGACCCAGGTGAGTGAAGTATTATCATATATGCATGTGTAACTGTATGCCAACAAATAATTATTAAATCTTAAATGATGTGTTATTTAATTCTGTTCAATTACTCAAATAACTGAACAATGATTGTCTATTGATCAACACTGTGAATATTATATGATGATTTTGAAAGTTAGACTAGATGCCATAGTCGACTTGGAAATGAGGCCTATGGTAGCCCGTAGAATCGGATGCGGTTGACACCACCTGACTCATATAATGCCATATAGACATGGGGTTAGAGTTTCATCACCCGTGCTACACACCCTTGCCAACAGGGGTTAGGGTATTGGATGCCTGTGAGGGTGACCATATGTGTATATGAGAAAAGAAAGAAATGAAAAGAAATGAAATGTGTTTGCATCGGAATGGTGATTATGGGCTATAAGCCAAAAATGAAAAGAAAAGAGAAAAGTGATGGATTGCCCTACAGGTTAATCACAGAGGGCTAGTCAGACTGACCTTGGTGAACAAATGCGGGAGCTGATTGGTCCTCTCTGACAACTCAATGGGTGTATCGTGGGAAGGGTTAACCAAGCCCGCACCAGGGATACATGTATTGGGGATTGTAGTAGCACAAACCTGACTTAGCTATATTGTTAGGTGGCTAATAAATAATCTGGACTTGCATATCATGTAGGATCATGTGGAATGTGGTTGCATGTGCATGCATGATGATATGTTTTGCTCACGAGCTCAGTGGGGCTCACACTCTGTTATACATTGGTTTTCTTTAGATGATTTTGTAGATCGATGCCGCTGTGGCATGGAGGCTCATTACGAGGAGGAGAGCCCTGGTTATTATGATGATATTGCTATGGACCCCGACGGAGGTTGTGCCGATGATGCGTGCATTCTCGGTGGTCATTGATGAAGACCGTTGAAGAGTGCACTTGATGGTTTTTATCTTGGGGACTCCTTTTTGCTTTTGTTAGGAGTTTATCCCCGTTCTGTTTATGGTTCTGCAGTAGTTTTCTTACTTTTTTTTTTGGGGGTTGAGTTAGCTCACCCTGTATACATATATATATATATATATATATATATATATATATATATATATATATATATATATATGTATTTTCTTTGGCTTTGTTTCTTGTCAGCTTTACTTATCAGTTTGTGGGTAGTTTGGGAAATGTATCAGAATAATCTTATGTATGTATATATATTATCATCATTTCCCGTATCGCTATGCTTTCCTTTGTTATATTAATTATAGTTTATCTGCAACACTCTGATCTTGCCTGTAGTAATGTGATGAATGTGAAACCGTGAATGTAATAACTGCTTCTAGATCTGTGGGATTTGGCGGATTACCGTTATGCAATTCGGATAACCAACCCAATCCTCCTAGGGGGTAGTTTGGGGTGTGACACTTACCTTTCTGGTCCTTAGAGAATCTCCTTTTACTAAATGAAGCTTTTCCCTTGTTCTTTAGGAATCTTGAGAACTTCTTGGAAAGATAGGCGATCTCATCATCAGAAAGTTCTTCTTCATCATCGCTAATTTGAAAGCTACGACTTTCTTCTTGGGTTCTTTTGGTTCATCTTCCTTGGTGTTCTATTTGAGTTCCATTTCATGGGTTTGGAGTGATTCCAACAACTCATCTAGGCTCAACTTGTCTATGTCTTTTGATTCTTTGATTGTTGTAGTTTTGGGTCTCTATTCTTTTGAGAGAGATCTCAATATCTTTCGAATATTTTTTCCATTTGAATAGATCTTCCCTAAACCCTTCAACTTGTTTACAATGTTAGTAAAACGTGCAAACATAGTATATATGTTCTCATCATTTTTTATCTTAAACAATTCATACTCATTAACAAGCATGTCAATCTTAGATTATTTGACCTCCGAAGTACCTTCATAGGTTACAGCGAGTTTGTTAAACACCACACATACAAGTTCTATTGTACTCTTTTTTTCCCAAAGCACATTGGATGTAACTTATTGCTATAAAATTGAGTTGAATTTTTACTTTATCAGCTGTAGTCCATTCTTCTTTAGGTTTATTTATAGTGTTTGGTGCATTCTCAGTAACTTCCCATGCATCAATGTTATTGGCACAAACAAAGTTCTTGAAGTGATTTTTCCAATAGGAAAATCCTTCACCTTCAAAGAAGGGTGGTCGGGTAATGTTGTATCCTTCAATCTTACAATTGGCAGAGGATCCCATGGTCTTATACTCTTAATTAGATTAAAAAAAAATCAAGGTCTTGAGCTCCCGCTTTGATACCAAATGTGAATTCACCTAGAGGGGGTAAATTGATGAAGGTAGTGAAATAAAAAATATTACAAAAATAAACAAGTTATCAATGAAAGACAATTAAAAATTACAAAGATAACACAAGAGATTTATAGTGGTTCAGTCAAAACTTACCTATGTCCACTCCTCTCACCTTAGAGAGAATTCCACTAAAAAGAATCTCGAGTATAAGCAAGAGAACTCGTACAAATCTTGATTGAGAGCAAGAGAACTCAACTACTCTTAATTTCGAGCAAGAGGACTCAACCAATCTTGATTCCGAGCAAGAGGACTCAACTTAACACATATAATAAGAAATTACTAGGAAAAGGATTACCTCAACCTTAGTAAATGTGTAAACTACCTTCCACCTTTGAAGGTTGAAGCTAATTGAGGTAGAGGAGCTTGAGTGTGTGAGCTTTGTGATGATTTGATGCTTACAATCAATGAATGGCTCACTTTGATGCTATTGCAATGGATCTTGTATTGAAGGCTCTTAATTGTGATTAGTAGTAGTGATTAGAACCTTAAACAAGTATGTATTTATAGGCTAGGTAGCTTTAATTATTATGGAAACTGTCTTAAGATCAGATTGAATTAGACAACCATAATCCGGTATACCGATTCCCAATCCGATATGCCGGTTCACCAAATTTCTTTATATGATTTAAGGAGTAATGGTCAAATTCCAACAGTCAAAACTTGATCCGGTATGCTGGATCATAATCCGGTATACTGTTTCAGGGTAAAACACAGCCAGTAGTGATCCGGTATGCTGGATCACTATCCAGCGTGGGCTGAAAAGCTACTGCGGTTATTTTCTGAGATCAATAATGATCCGGTATGCCGTTTTATGGATTCGGTATGCTGGATAAGGTATTTTTTACTGAAATAAGCTAATTCCTTTATGGGGCTACCTTGGGCGTTTCCAAACTAAATTGGTCACATGTATAGGGGTTGTTTTAACATCCTAAGATCATTCTACATGAATGTATGCGTGTGTGTGTGCATTACATTACTTGTGACTTTAAACAAAAGATATTTCAAACAAGTACAACTTAAAATCTTTAAGCATACAGGTCTTCAAAGTAGAATCTTCTATTTGACTTGGTCTTTGTCTTCAAGACTTCGTTCTTCATTTTATTAACTTGAGTAATAGTCACTTGAATTGAGTGCGTGTTCTTGAATAGAGTATATTCTCTTGTATGCTCTTGTGTATGCTCCTCCTCCCTTGGTGCTATACTCTTATCTAAATAACTTAAACAAGAGTTAGTCCAAGGGTGGTTTTATTTGTTATCATCAAAACCTCTATGTCATCATGATGGATGACTTGGAGTGTATGAGGTCTTTTTCTCAACAGGTATGATGAGATATTGGGGATGATTGCCAGTTTGAAGGGGATGGTTACCAGTTTAAAGGAATTAGTTGCTTCGTAGAGCGAGAGGATCCTTTAGTTGGTAAGTAATGGTTCTTATTATGCTGGTACCTGCATGGTTAGTATATACATTTGAAATATATGGATGCTGATGCCTGTTATGTAATGTAGGAGGGTGACATTTTGGGGTAAGAGGCGACTACCAATCGGCTCTAGAAGGAAAGGGAAAAGGCTTTGGCTGCCCAGGCTGCCCCAGCTGCTGAGGCTTATTGATGAGCGCATTTATGTGTGAAATTATTCCATTTAGTTTTGCATTTTTATCTGCTTAGAATGGAGCTATTCGGGTACTTTTCTGTATTTTCAAGGTACAGGGGTATTTTTGGCATATTGAAAATATTGGACGAAAGTGCATTTTCGGAGTCTAAATTGAGAAAACCAAGTTGGAGGAGTTCAATGCTACTCTAGCCCGGCCCAATGAAGACCTCTTTGTATTTTCGAGTTTAGGGGGTGGTCCCAACCTAGCTCCACCAAATTTGGTTTGAGGGGTATATTGGTCATTTTATATGAGGATGATGCAAGCAAAGTCAAGCTTAATTTTGTGGGCCAGATGTAATTTTAGAAGTTTTGAAGGAGAAAAATGTAAAAAGGGAATAATTTTAAGTATAAGAGCCAAAAGGGGAATTGAAGTTTGAAGAGAAGAGAGAAACTATGTGCTGCCCTCATTCTCCTATATCTCCTAAAACCTCTCCCTAAAATCTCTATTTATTTTATCTCTCCCACCTCCTCCACGTGCTATCTCCTTCCCATCTCTCCTACTCTCAAATCTCTTTTCTCTCTCTCCTATTTCTTCTCTCATTCCTAAAATCTCTCTTTCCTAATTAATATTTCTCCCACCATATCTCTCCCCCATTCCTTTTAAAATCCATCCACATGATCTTTCTCCTTTCTCTTTTTCTTAAATCCCATTCCTTTCCTAATTGCTGCCCACGACTCTCTCCCCTCTCTCCTAAAAATCTAAAAATCCCATCACCACTTTCTCTCTTTGACGTTATCCCATCTCTCTCTCTCTCTCTCTCTCTCTATTTTCTCTCCATCTCCCATGCTCTCTCTTTTCTTTTGCCATTATTATTTCCTTTTTAAGGGGACTAGACCCTTCCATCGTTCAATAATTTTTTGGCTTCCAATTCCTTTCTCCGTCACAGGTTTTTCTGGACATCATGGCATAGAGATCAACACCATCGTTAGTTGCTACACCATCGTCTCTACAGCCGCTGCCTCCATCAACATTGCATCACCATTCACCTGTGCATTGTGTTCCATGGAAGATCGTCGTCACATTGCTGTTCCCTATCTCTTAGCGCCATGAGCGGCTAAATATTCTCTATCTTTAGGTGTAGATGAACCAATGGTAGTTGTTGTTTAGAATTCTGGTTTGCATTCTTTATTGCTTGATGTTGAGGCTCCATCTCTACTTAGATGATTTTTAATTGATGTACTTAGTTAAAGAATTTTGACTCTGTGATTCATTATTCTTTCATTCGAGCAATAGTATTCTTTTCTTATATGGTTGTACCAATGATGGATTATAGCTGAACGAACTACTCGTACCAAGCCCTTAAGCAAAGGACGATAGTACTCGTCAAGATAATCCATGCCTAGGAGGAACCCTACATTCTGTAGTGTTATTAGACCTATAGTTGTAATAAACCGAAGCATGCATCAAAATTGAATAATAATTCCATTGGGAATTCGAACCCTAAAGATAGCCTTCTTCCCATAACTTCATATCCTCGTTAATTTAGTTTTGTTTCTTTTATTCTTAGCTTAATTCAGATTTATTGCGATTTAAATTCCACCACTTCCATCTTATTATCTTAGTTAATTCAGCCTTCCAGTTCCCCGTTGTTCGATCCCTTTCTTACCACTGTATTGCTACTTGTAGTTTTAGTGTTTAGTTTATGTCGCATAACGATACGTTCACTTATGTGCCTGACCCTCTGGCCATTCAGATCGATGATCCTATCGATGGCCAGGACGCGAGGGTGAATGATGAGTGAGAAAAAACAGGAGCGAGAGTGAGGATGAGGGGGAGGGGTCCAAAGAGGACAAGGATGATGTTGATGGAAGACAGTAGTTAGGTCCCATTTTTTTTTTTTTTTAAGGATGAATGGATGGGTGAACAATTTCGGGCCTTTGAACTTTGTAAACGTTTTGAAATGATTTTTAATCCAACTTTATTTGATTTAATTTCATGTTTTTTGATCAAATGTGTGGTTGGATAGGTCAAAATGAGATGTGAGAACATGATTATGGTGTGAGATGGTCCTTCGTGACCCTAGGGTGTAGGATGATGTGTTGGGACGGCAGGGACCCACTGATGTAGTGCGAACTGCCCAAAAATATGCAGGCTCAACTTAGACTATAACAGCACAACATCAACATCATAATAGTGTCGATCGACATTGAAGGGCTTTTCATCGACATCAAAGGAAATTTCTCGACTGCCGAGTACCATTAGACAGTCAAGAGATACTGCTCGACAGTGAACCACTTTGGGTCGACATCGATCGAATTCCTTGACAGAGTCTCGATATCGAGGGTGACATGTTTCGTTGTCGAATTGAGGTCTCTCAATGTCGACTCTGTGTTTCCAATTTCAATTTGTTTCCTTTTTGGAATGCCCAGTTACGAGATTTTTTTATTTCCTTTCCCTTTCTAAGCCCTTGCTCGTCCTTGTAAGGGACTTGGGGAGTGTGGAAACTCTCCATTCTTGTTCCCCTTACTCTTGGGGTGCTTGCTTGGGATTTCTCTCCTTCGCTTTCTGTTTTGTTGTTTTTCTTCATTCAACGGACAAGGCTTTGAGTTCGTGGATGGATTCCATACTGAGAGATGATCGCGAAGCCTTGGGGAGAGTGCATCTCCAACCTTTGATGGATTTAAAGAATATGACGCTTACATAGTACTTGATTTGAAGTGTTTATCGCTATTGGATCTCAGAAACTCATGTGTTCCTCTTTGGCATGGCCGAGGTATGTCCGATTTATGAAAAAATTTGTGCATCCTTTCTCTCCCCTCGTCATGGTGCTACGGTACGTCCTCTCCTAAAGCACGACTATTCCAAAGACATGATGTCCTTCTTTGAATTAGAGAGAGTACATCTTCCCCACTTTATGCATGGTGACCGTATTGATGTTCTAGCGATTATTCACCGTTTTGCTTGCCAATATAGTGGTGACCATGGTTTTATGGAGTGTAGGAAGAGGGCCTTTCTATTTTGTGTACTTGCTCAATTCCTTCTTCACTTCGGTGCTCGTGGTGCTTCCCCTATACTAGTGGAGGTTGTTAAGCAAATCCAACAAGGGGGTGACATTGTTCCTACGGTCCTGACAAAAATGATGAGGGGGGTGGAAATCTTGAGTGAGAGTCATACTCCTCGTAGTGAAGATTTTACTGGTAGCCCCTATTTGCTGCAGGTATTTCTCTTTTCCTTTTTTTTTCTCTCTTTTTTACCATGCGTTTGGAATTAGCCTTGCTTCCATTTGCCTGCCAGGTTTGGCCTTGTGAGAGGTTATAGTTTGTGAAACCGATGAGGGGAGACTTCAAGATCAAACATTATCATCTCTATTCGATGGTGATGGAGTATCACCAATGGGAGTCTTGAGAGCATGCTTTAGCCTGCATTTCTTCTGACGACATCCGTTGGTGGTGCTCTTGGTGGCCTATTAATGTACCAATGTTGAATTCCTCTGGGTGTAACTATGTGCGCCTGATGGGGCTCGATCACACCTCCTTCTATATACCCAATCGACTGCGTCAACAGTTCAGACTGACTCAAGACGTTCCTGAGGACTTGGTGAATTTTCATCCACCGGAACAGCTGGACATGGAATTGGTAGGAAGGATTGCAAGTTTATGGTGATCCAAGATAATATTGAAGACTGTGGGAGCTATTGAAGATGGTGGGATGACTGCAGAGTATGAAGACTATGTGAAGACTCAAGGAAGGAAGAAAGAGAAAGTCATAAGTAGGAGACTGACATGGGAGTGAAAGGAGACTTCGAGTTCTTAAGATTCCAAACTTTCCAGAGAAGTAGAAGAAGACGATGGTGAGGACACAGATCACCCAGTGGTCCTGAAGGCAAGGATTGCCAAGTTGCAGAAGAAGGTGGAGGATTTGAGCTATTAGGATGTTATGATTGCCAAGAGTAACCCTTTTCTTTTTCTTTTTTTTGAATTTTTCATTATGTATTTATTTTTTGTTTGGTTTTTTACTTTGAACTTGTGCTTAAACTTTGAACTTGATTAAATGATGATGATTTTTTTTCTTTTTTTTTTTTCCATGTGATGTGACTGGCATGATGTTATTTCACCAAGATGCCTACGTACCCTTAAGTTTTCTAGGGATCAGGTCGAACGTAGTTCCATTATTTAGGAAACTTAAACATAGTACTTCTTGAGCTGATCCATGTTTGTTAGGTAAGGGAACTCGATCCCATCTAGATCCACTACTCGTACTGCTTGGTCAGGTAGAATCTCTTTGATCGTGTAAGGGCCACTCCAATTAGGCCTGAACTTACCTCATGGATCGTGTATGGGAGCTCGTTACTCCTTGAGCACCAAATCGCCAATGGATAATTGATGTGGCACTACTTTCTTGTTGAATGTTTGTATCATCCTTTGTTTGTACTTCTTAATGTTATCTATGGCGTGCATCCTTCTTTCGTCAATGAGGTTTAGTTCTTGGAATCTAGTTTTGATCCATTCTGCTTCTGGAATCTCGCTATCCATCATGACCCGAAGAGAGGGCATCTCTAATTCGATTGGAAGTACTGGTTTCATTCCATAGGCTAATGAGTAGGGTGTTGCCCCAGTCAAAATTCTAATGGATGTTCTGTAAGCCCAAATTGCGTAGGGCAGCTTGTCAGCCCAATCATTGTGTTTGTCGACCATTTTCTGTATTATTCTCTTAATATTCTTGTTGGCGGCTTCTACTACACCATTAGTTTGAGGTCTGTAAGGTGATGATGTATGCCTTTGAATGTTCATCTTATCACATAATTTCTTCACTTTTCTCCTGAAGTGGGATCCTTGATCTGATTATGAGTTCTTGAGGAATTCCATATCGGCATATGATGTTATTACTTATGAATTTGGCCACCTTGGCTGCCATTAGCTTGGTATAGGATTGGGCTTCCACCCACTTAGTGAAGTAGTCAATGGTGACCAAGATATATCCGTTGTGAATTCACCTAGAGGGGGGTGAATAGGTGATACTAGTGGATAATGATATCTTTTGTGGAATAGTATTATAAATACAAATTTAAAAACAAATGCACAAATAACACAAAGATGTATAGTGGTTCGGCCAAACTTGCCTACATCCACTCCTCTCACCTCAGGGAGAATTCCACTAAAAAAAATCTTGAGAGAGAGCAAGAGAACTCGTACAAATCTTGATTAAGAGCAAGAGGACTTAAACAACCAACTACTCTTGATTCCGAGCAAGAGGATTCAACCAATCTTGATTTTGAGTAAGAGGACCTAATTAAAACATAAAGTAAAAACTACTAGGAAAATTGTTACCTCAACCTTAGTAGGAGTATATGCTACCTTCCACCCTTGAACCTTGCTAGATGAGGCAGAGGAGCTTGAGTGTGTGAGTTTGTGATGATTAGATGCTTGAAATCTATGAATGCTCACTTGAGGCTATTGCAATTAGAGCTTGTAGTGAAGTACCTTAATGATGGTGATTAATGTTAATTAGAGCTTAAACAAGTGCCTATTTATAGGCTAGGCAGCTCAAATTAATTAGGAATCTATCTTAAGATCGGATTCATAAGACAAAGCTAATCCAGTATACCGTTTCCTAATCCGGTATGCCGGTTCACCAAATTTTTTAAAATAGCCTTTGACTCAATGGTCAAGTCCTAACGGTCATATTATGATCCGGTATGTTGGATCAAGATAAATCAGGCAAAAAATTATCCGGTATGTTGGATCTCAATCCGGCGCATGCCGGAAGCCTACTGACTTAATTTTCCTGAGATTTGCATCTGATCTAGTATGCCATTTTATGATCCGGTATGCCGGATCAGCTAATTCTGCTGATATATGTTAAGTCCTTTGTTAGACTTACTTGGGTGATTCCAAAAGGGTTTGATCACATGGATTGGGGTTAATTTTAACCTCCTAAAGTCTATCTAAATGAATGCATGCTTGTGTGTGTGCATTATATCATTTGTGACTTTAAAACAAATTTACAACTTAAATACAATTTGAATTCTTTAAGTCTTGAACTTCTCTTGAATATCTTCAAAACTTGTTCTCCATTGTTCATGATTCTTTGATGTCTTGAAAGATTGGACAAAGGTTCAATTTGCTTTGAGCATCAATCGCTTAAATTGAGTGCTCCCCCTCTCTTGGTGCCATACTCTTATCTATGTATCTTAAACAAGAGTTAGTACAATTCGGTTTATTTGTTAGCATCAAAACAATTATATCATCATGATAGATGATTGGAGTTTTAAACGAGGACTTTTCCTCAACATCCGTGACCATTAGAAGACTTAGGGACCACTTGGCCAATGACATCAATGCCCCAAGTGGCGAATGGCTAAGGAGAACTCAGAGTGTGCAACTCTAATGGTGGTGCGTGTATGAGGTTGCTGAATATCTGACACTCATGACACTTTTCACGTATTGTGCACAGTCGGCTTCCATGGTCTTCCAATAATATCCCAATTTGAGGATCTTATTGGCCATCATCCTTGCATTCATGTGAGGCCTACATATGTCTTGGTGGATTTGATCCATGACTGGTTGTGATTGTTCTTCATCAAGACATAACAGTTGTACCTCGTCGTATGATCTCTTGTATAGAATGTCCTCTTATAGAATGAACTGTGTGGCGTATCTTCTCAAGAAACGATTTTCCTTAGTTGTAGCATCCTTAAGGTATCCTCCTTCTCTGATGAGATCTACTATGCTTGCATAACATGGTCTTCCATCAACCGTTAATGTGTAGATGTGATTAATGTATGCCGATTGATGTCAAAGATTGATTGTGAATGGATGTACTTTAGTTTTGGATTCCATCTCAACCATAGATGCCAATGTGGCTAATGCATCGGTGAACCGATTGTTATCTCTTAGCAAGTAGGAGAAAGTGATCTCCTTGAATTCCCTAGATAGTGTTTCAACGTGTTCTTGATAGGGAATTAATTTCTCATCCTTTGTTTTCCATTTTCGTTACATTTGGCATATGACCAAGGAAGATTTCCCATAGATTTCTAGTTTCTTGAGTCCTATTGATAAGGCGGCCTCAAGTCCTATGGTGCAAGCTTCATATTCAGCCATGTTGTTGGTGCACTCAAAGTTTAGCTTAAACGCCCAGGGCATATGGGTTCCGTTAAGTGTGATTATAGTATGCCTGCTCCATAACCCTTGTGATTGGCTACTCCATCAAATAGTAATTTCCAGACCATATTAGCTTTTTTTGGTTCCGATTGTGTAATGTCCTTGTTCGCAAATACATCTTCCAACGGCCTGGTTTCAAGGGTCGGATGTGCTAATAAGTAATCAGTAATTGCTCATCCTTTGATTGACTTTTACGTCACATGTTTGACGTCAAACTCTGATAATAAGAGCAACCATCATGCTAACCTTCCTTTCAAGGCGGGTTTCTCAAACAGGCATTTGATTGGATCCATCCTCGAGATTAAAAATACTTAGTGGGCTATTATGTAATGCCTCAACCGCCTTGTGGCCCAAATCAGACCCGTGCAGACTTTTTCGAGTGGTGTATATCTAGTCTCATAGTCCACAAACTTTTTGCTCAGATAGTATATGGCATGTTCTATTTTACCATCTTCTTGATGTTGCGCCAGCATTGCTCCCATAGCCGTGTATGTTACAGACAAATATAGCATCAAAGGCTAGCCGGATATAGGGGGTGCCAGTACTGGCGGGTTGGCCAAGTATTCTTTGATTGTATTGAATGCAGCCTAGCATTGCTCATTCCATTCATTTGGCTTGTTCTTCTTGAGTAGTTTGAAGATTGGTTCGCACACTATAGTTAACCGAGAAATGAATCGACTGATGTATTGGATTCTTCCAAGAAGACCCCTGATTTCCTTTTTGGTTTAAGGTGGTGGCATGTCCATGATCACCTTAATCTTGTTGGGGTCGACTTCAATGCCCCTGTGGCTGACTGTGAAGCCTAAGATTTTTCCAGTCGTGGTTCCAAACACACACTTTTAGGGGTTTAGCCTTAGCTTATATGTCTTAATTCTTTCAAAGAATCTTGATAAGGCTTCAACATGTCCCTCATATTCTTTTGACTTGACGATCATATCGTCGACATAGACCTCGACCTCATTGTGCATTAGGTCATGTAAAATGGTGGTTGCCGCCATTTGATAGGTTGCGCCGGCATTCTTAAGCCCAAACGGCATAACTTTGTAACAATATGTTCCCCATTGAGTCATGAAGGATGTCTTTTGCATGTCTATAGGTGCCATCTTGATTTGGTTATACCCTGAGAACCCGTCCATAAAGGATAGAAGGGTGTGCTAGGCCGTATTATCTACGAGTATATCAATGTGAGGTAGCGGAAAGTTATCTTTTAGACTTGCTTTGTTCAGGTCCCTAAAGTCTACACACATTTGGACTCGTCTGTCCTTCTTGGGTACTGGCACAATATTTGCCAACCATTCAGGGTATTCCGTCACTTCTAAGAATCCTGCTTCGAGTTATTTGGTGACTTCCTCTTTGATTTTTAAGATCCATTCCAGTCTCATCCGTCTGAGTTTTTGCTTTACTAGTTTCATCCCAGGGTATAAAGGTAGATGGTGTGTAACAAAATTGGGGTCAATTCCAAGCATATCAGCGTATGACCATGCGAATACTTCCATAAATTCTTTTAAAAGTTCAATCAGAGGTTGGACCTCTTGTTCATTCAAAGTTGAGCCGATTTTTATTTCTCTTGGCAATTCTGATGATCCTAAATTGATTATTTTAAAGCTTTTAGGAATGGGTTAAGTTTTTTGTTCCTTATTTTAAGTTATTTTAGGAGAGCAGGTGGAGGATCGTTGAACATCTCGTCCTCATTTATGTAAGCAAGAAGAGGCATAATGTAACGAGAAGAAAGTAATTCCTTAAAATCAAACTCAACGTCTACATCGGACTCAAACATGGACTCATAAGAACTAGAGGAAGAACTAGACTCGGACTCGGACTCAGAACTGGAACTAGAAGGGTTGAAATGTAAACTAGGAATAGGACTAGAACTGTCGACGCCTTCATAGAAGCGGTATTCCAAAAACTGGGTCCAATTGGGTAGTACTCCTTCAGTTGGGTAGATCACTATTTACGAACTTGGATTCCAATCTTAAGGGCCATCTAGCACTGCGATCACTCCTTCGAATAGTTCTTCAAGGTGGAAAGAAGTCGCTTCATCTTGCCAGTCTTTGTTGGAGACCAAACAATCTTCTTGAGGGATCTCCAACCAGTCTGTTTGACCTGTAAAGAAGATTTCAAGACCTAGCATTAGTTGTTGAGAAATTTCATCGTACCATGGTTCATTAAATCCACAATAAGGGAGGGTATCCCTTCTTTGATGAAATATCCGTTGAGAGTTGCAGGGTAAGATGTAATGGTATTTACCTCAGCTTTTGGGTTCTTTGATTTCTTTACCCTCTTGTGCTTTGTGGGATCCTCTTTGTATTACTTTTTCATGTAAGCTTCTCTCTTCTTTTGTTTCTCTTTCTGGACCCATTTGAAGAAGTCCTCTTTGGTTGGGTTGTAACCTAGACCATAGTACTCTTTTTTGTGAGAGGGTAAAACGAGCTCTGACATTCCTTGGTGAGACTTTCCAAGGCCCATACTCGGAAAATACCCCATTTTCTTAAGCATGTTTGGGACTGCAACATTGTGACTGTTCAGGTGGGTACGAGGAAGCTTTTCCATTAGGGGTTGTGCCCAGGATGTTGAACACACAGTGTCGAACTAAAAATCGGCTAGTTGAGAAGCTGATTCTTTGCTAGCCTCTATATTGGCCAACATGCCTATCACCTCAGGATCTGCCAAGATGGTGATGACCTTATCATTAATTATGAAATTGAGCTTTTGGTAGAGAGAGGATGGTACTACTCCGGCTGCATGAAACCATGGCTTCCAAGGAGCATGTTGAAAGATGAAGGGATGTCAATGACCTAGAACTTGACTTGGAACTTAGTTGGGCCCATGATGATTTCGGTGTTTAGAATTCCAATGACATTTTTTAGTATTATCGTAGGCACTCGCTTCTTGTATGGAGGGTTGTAGCTTTGATGGGTCAATCCCTCTGTGCTAAATAGTTCATAGTGGGCAGACGTTCAAGGCTGAGCCATTGTCTACTAGGACTTGAGCGATTCGACTTCCGTTGCAATCAACAGTGACATAGAGCGCCTTTGTATGGTTTGTCCCCTCAGGTGGAAGATCTTTGTTAGAGAACATGACAACCTTGACTATATAGACAACTCCTACAATGTTGGCTAGCTGGGCTAGTTTAGTTTCGATTGACACATGTACACTAGCTAATGCTTTTAGGACTGTCTCTCTATGATTTCAAGAACCGGTTAACAATCCCCAGATTGAGATGTTGGCTTGAGTTTTCTTGGGTTGTTTCAGAACCTCATTTTCTAGTTCAATGGTAGCATGGTTCTAGTTCTGGTTCCTTGCCAACTCAGCTGGGGTTGTCTACATTGAGCCGGGCTGGTTTGAAATTTTGCCCACCTCTGGTGTTGGCATTGTTACATTCTTCATAAGTTGGGAAACAGAGGTTGGAATCAAACTGGGCTAGAAGGTGGTCGACATCCTGATCAGACTTGTCCGATTCCCCATCACTTATGACGACCATATTGATTTTGGATTCATTGGCAGCCGAGGTGAGTTCTTGAAGCTTGTCGCATAGTGCCCATATCATGGCTTCAATTGTTAGGGTTTCCTCATCTAATTCCTTGAGATGATCGAAGATCTCAACTTCATGGCAAGGAAAGGGCAAGCTAGTTTGTCTCCGATAGCTCATGTCAAATTCTCTAGGCACGTGTTGACAGATATACTCATTGGACCCTAGACTAGTTCATTGATAGCTTTAATTTGATCTCGGACGCTATTCCAAAGGTCAGCGTGCCTATTCCATAGTCTCCAATATCGTTCATCCATTCTACGGTTCACTTCATGGAGCTCTTCCATTCGTTCTTTTTAGGCTGCGATAATGTTCCGACTCTCTTGAACTAGCTCTTCGTTTTGATCTCAATGTTCTCTAAGGAATGTTTGCATGCCTTGTCGGTGATTGTCTGTTTCTGGTGTGTCCTTGAACAAATTGGGCCAGATTTTTTAGCTCTCAAGCCATCCCTGGTAAGGACCTTATGTCTTCGACTCGCTTATATTACCAATATGCTCTTCGACTATGATGTCCAAATGGGTGTGGGCTTCTTACAATATGGGATCTAAGAGATTCAACCTCCTTTATGATGTGATATGTCCTTTCAAGGATGTTGTTCAGATTCTGATCTTGCTCCTAATGGTCATGATCAAGTGCTATGATTGCATGCCTCAATTGTTGGATGGTTGCAGGAAGTCCGTTTCTTTCTTGGGTATGATCACGTGACAAATTAACTTCAATCGAGCTAGAGGATGGACCACGAGGTGGGTCACAGAATTTCTCGTCAATAGTAACGTCAACATAATAGCCTTCTTGACCTTCTTCATTTAGGCACCTCTCGGGTATTGACTCGATGGGAAATTCTTCCTCTTGATTGGAATGTTCTTCATCGAAACCTTGGGAATCCTCATCACTATCGACCCCTATGTTTATCATGAGGACGTCCTCAGGAAGAGCTTCCACTAGATTAAGGGCAGTCAAGGCTTGGATCAATTCTTCAATCCATTTTGTAACGGGAGGATCAGGCTGGTTTTCGACAGGTATGATCAAGACTTGCAAATTAATGGGCTGGTCCTCCTCTTCAAGATTGTTAATGGACTTAGAATTTCCATCATGCTATGGAAGGGGATTGTTTTGAACATTGGGCTGATTCAATTGAACCACAAACTTCCCTTCATCAAGCAGATCTTGAACTGCATGCTTCAGTTGGTAACACTCATCAGTTGAATGCCCATTTTATAGATGGTACTCACAAAAAATGTTGGGTCGGTACCATTTGGGTAATGGGTTTGGCAAGTTAGCCAGCTGGATCTTAGTTAGGAGTCCTTTTTGGATCAACTTCTTAAGGACTAGGCTCAACGGCATGCCTACATCCGTGAACTTTCTTCTTTGTCGATTTGCCTCTACCTTATGGCATTGTTATCAATCATAAGTGGAGCCTCTATGGTTGGTGCTACCACATTCACCTCAGTGTTCTTATTTGGAAAGGTCTTTTTACCCACCCCAATTCGCTGGTTGTTCAAAGTTATGCCTTGTTTGGGATTCCCTTGGATCAAGTCGGGAGGATTCAAGGCATCTTCAACCTATTGACCCGCTTCAAATAAAGCCTCAAAGGTGGTCAAGGGTTGAGCAAAAAAATGAGTCTTGTACGACATCTGGAGGTTCTTGATTATCATCTTGACTTGTTCCTTCTCTAAGGCTGGTCCCATATCAGTGCAGCCTTGGCCCTGAACCTCATCAGGTATTGGGTGAAACCCTCATTAGTCTATTGCTTGGTAGTCTCCAGTTCTCAATGGGTTAATTCCATCTCAGTATTGTACGTGTATTAGTTCTTAAAGGCTTTCACCATGTCATCCCAAGTGCGGGTTTGAGAGGAGTCTAAGGACATGAGCCATCTCAAGGCGTGCCTAGTCAGAGACATTTGGAATGCCTGGCCCATCTGCTGTTTAGAAAAGTTTTGGATTCTCATATGGCCGATGTATACCCTAAGGTGGGCTCATGGGTCACCAGTTCCATCAAATTTTTTAGATTTCCACTTGAAACCCTCGAGTAAACGTGCTTTAGGGAAGAAACAAAGTCCCTCAGAATCTATCATCTGATCTTCTACTCGTTTCACTTTCTTCATAGCATGTTCTAGTTTCTCGATCTTTTACTTCAAAAGTCAGGTTTCCATAGAGTCAACAATAGGTTGCAGTCCAGAAGTAATGACCTCATCTTCTAAGGCCAATTTAGGGTTTTGCAAGGATCCTCCGTGAAGTTGAGTACCACTTTGGTCTGGACTAGTCGGAGTAAGGACACTCGTTGACAGCTTGGTCACTAAACCAACTAAACGTTGCATTTGAGTCTTAAGTTCCTCAATATCAGCTCGGATGGCTTCGTCAGACATTTCTGGTTCAAGGGGGCTCGAAATGCGAACTAGTCTCCATCTGACTCTGGTCCAACTAGTTGTAGAACCGGTATCTTGTTGTCCAAAAGTAATGGTTCCTAAGGAAAGTAGGGTCACAATCAGACCAAAAGGTAGGTTGGGAAAGAACTAGTCCTATGGCGAACCTCATACTCCTAGTATGTCATCCTAAGGGAAGTATGATATGTAAGATGATGCGCAAACAAGTTCACAACAAGCCAGCCAATCCTAAACAAGGGTTAGTAAGTTTGGGCACTAAGTTGATTAAGTTCTAAGTTGGCCCAAATATCAAAGGCTGCAATATGGCGAAGTGAATCCAAGACAAGATCAAGGTTGATCAGGCCAGCTAAGAACAGGTTCAACAATGTGTAGGTTCGGTTCTCAAACAATATTACAATTAGTGTATCGTGACCTAAGCATTGGGCTCTAAGTTCCAACATGATGCATGCTGGTTAAAGGATAATAGGATCAAAAAAGGGTTCCCTTAGCAAGGTACTCTTATATACCTCTCACCACTCCTATGAGTAAGATAATCAAGCGGTACTGCGATGCAAGCCTCTTTCATATACCAAACGGTACGATGCTAAGAGTTGTAGTTTCACTAAGGGTAAGCCATGTGTCTACACACCGGGCCCAGGGTGACGCTACGAGGTGTATATAATGAGGTTGAACGTTGCAGAAGTTGGATGACCAACGGTGTGTAATAGTGTATGCAAATATGATGCAAAGTTAGTGCATAAAAGTTAGCATCCAAAAGTATATAATAAAAAAAAAAATGTTATAACAGTACAACATATATGCTAAGCACATCAAAAGTCCATCCTATTTTATACAAGTAAAATTATCACCAATGGAGTCGCCACTGTGAGGACAATGACATGGTGGGGGATCGCCACGTATCCTCAACCTCATCCCTCTTTCTGTGGAAAGGGAGAGGGGTGAAATGAAGACGTAATGTATTGGGAGTCGCCACCTAGAGGAGGGTTTAGGACCCATAATGTAAATATAATGGCTCTCATGTAATGCCCTTCTAGGGACAAATGGTCCGTTGGTCTAGGTACGGGTCAAGTTACGGTCTGGAGAAGGTATTAGGCACCCTAGTCCGCCCAGACTTGCCGGTCTTTCTATTACTAGGCATTATGGAATGAAAAAAAATGCTTTGACAGTGTATAAAATGTAGGTAAAATGTAAGAAAGTAAAATATAAGAATAGTGAATGGAATACATACCCGGAGGTTCAACTGCAAGATAAGGGTTAGTATACTGAAATGTAAAATAAAGGACGCATAAATCTAAATAACCTAAACATGGCCGACTCTAGGCTAAGTATAATGGTATGATGTATGCATGTAACAAAGATGTTAATTTAATAAATATGCATGGAGAAGCATGAGAATGAAGCAAGAAGAAAGAGAAGTATGCCAATACTGCATGAGGGAATCTTAAATCACGGGGTATTGGGATCATGGAAATGATGTATGAGAGAGATACAATGTCTATGAAAATGAAAAAGGGAAGAAATAATAAGGTGTGATCACCGTCTAGAAAGACAGGATCACACTCCTTCTGAAGATGAAAAATGTAATATTATATGAAAACAATGAAAATTGAATGAGATGAAAGATCGAAGGCCTACCTAATGAAAGGAGATCAAAATATGAGTGTGGAGGCTTCCCTTATATCACCCAGGGAATTCGTACATCGAGCAAGTATCGCCGCTTGTTGTGGCTTCTCTTGTCTCTTGTACTTGAATGCTTCATTGTCAAGCCAAGATTTTTAGATTAGTGACTTGAAGTCTTGATATTGGGGGCCTTCAAGTAAGGGGTTGTGTTGAATGTAATGGTAGAATGTAGGCTAAGTATAGGTGGAACGATTGTTATCTTTGAACTAGGGGTTAAGCAAAGCTCATAGGGGGAGGCTGTGTAGCTAAGAGAAGGCAAGTCTAAGACCATGTAAAGTGCATGTAACCCTCCTCAACATGAGAGGGGGTGTATTTATAGATGTAGAGGGGTGGGTGCGCTCCCAAATTTGTGTAGGGTTGCTGGGTTAATCCAGATCGTCCAAGGTGACCGTCTTTGCATCAAGGGTGGGTGTAAAGTCAAGGTAAGGACTAATGGATGAGAGGCAAGTGTTTTGTTGCCTTTGGAAGGGTTTCTTGGGGCCTAAGGAAGCCAAGATTGAGATTCAAAGTTCCAAAACTAGGCTAGGACGTGAAAGGAATCACAATCGAAGCAAAATATGGAAGGTTTGGGCTTCTCGACTCATTCGACATTGAAGTGGGCTATAGTTGACCTCGAAGGTTGGCATTTGAGTGTCGATTTCCATTACCTGAATATCAAAGTGAGATAGACAGTCAAAAAGTATTGTTTGATAGTGAGAGGGTATGGCTCGATGTCGTTGGTGGGTATGCTCGGTGTCGAATCAGGGCCTTGGGGTGTTGATCCAGGTTCCAGTGTTGATTGGTGGTTTGGGCCTAGTTTTGGGTTGGGCCAGGCTAGTTCCAAGGGGTCTGGGTTAGAGCTAGCCTTTCCAGCGGTTCTTAGAGGGCTTGGAGGCTCTAGTTTGAGCTCCGACAAAGGAGAAGGATGATCAGTAAACGAATTCGGGTAGTGCATACTGATGCTACATCTATAGATACACTAGCTCTAGGCCTTGGAGGATGCTTATCATCGTTACGGAAAACCTCTTAGGGGAAAGACAAAAAGAAGTGTCCACAGTAAGGTCTAGGTAAAGGGGTAAAAGGAGAGTTAGATTAGGTTTAGAAACTCTTACCTATGCTTAGCGAATGGGTAATTAATTCTCTTCTTTCTCCTAGCTAAAATAATGTTGAATCACCCCGATTGTTAATGTCTTCACGTATTAACCTTCCCTACGTGTTTCATAGGCCTAATGTATCGTGTACTTGGGTAGGCCCTGAGAAATCGAGGGATGGTACATACCTTAGGCTGTACATTTGATGGTGAACTGTATAGTTACAAGGAGTTGGTGTTTGCCTTCTTAACGGTATGTAGGTCCTCAGCAATGGGGCTACCTTATTAAATTCAACCATGGGATCAATGCACCACAATGTACTGGTAGCTTTAACCTCAGGTTCTGGATCTTCAACCAAAAATTCAAATTAGCCTGTATTTTTGGGCACGAGTTTGACATACTAGGCATGGACTGGTTGTCGACCTATAGAGAAAATATGATGTGTGCAGATAAGCAAATCGTGTTTAGACCGCGGGATGAAAAATAATTTATTCCACTGGTGGTAAGGTGAAGAGATCTAGGAAACTAATTATATGCGCCCTTCAGGCGAAGAAGTTGATGGATCAAGGATGCCAATGTTATTTAGCCTCTGCGATGGACAATGAAGCCAAGGTGAGGCCATTGACAAAGTTGAAGATAGTGAAGGACTTTCTAGATGTGTTTCTGGAGGACTTAACAGAGTTTCCACCAGACTGTGAGAAAGAGTTTATGATTGATCTACTTGTGAGGGCAGCGCCTGTATCAAGGCACCATACCGAATGATGCCAATAGAATTGAAAGAGTTGCTAACTCAACTACAAGATCTATTGAAGAAGAATTTTATCAGACCTAGTGTGTCTGCATGGGGAGCACCGGTCATTGTTGTCAAGAAAAAGGACAGTAGTCTGCATGTATATTGACTACCGAGATCTTAACAAGCCAACCATCAAGAATCGGTAGCCACTACTAAGGATAGATGATCTATTCAATCAATTGTAGGGGGCAAGGGTATTCTCCAAAATTGACTTGAGGATGGGTTGTCATTAACTAAAGATCAAGGAAACTGACATAAGTAAGATGGCCTTTAGATCTTAGTATGGGCACTTCGAGTTGTTGGTCATATCTTTTGGACTAACCAACTCACCGGCTGCATTTATGGAGTTAATGAATATAGTGTTTCAAGTTTAGATAAATTTGTCATTGTGTTCATTGATGACATCTTGGTCTACTCAAAGAATGAAGAGGAACACTTGTGCATCTTAGACTAGTATTACAAAGACTGAGGGAGAGGAAGTTGTACGCCAAGTTCACCAAATGTGAGTTCTAGCTTCTTCAGGTGGCATTCTTGGAGCATGTAGTCTCTAAGAAAGGTATTGAAGTGGACTTAGGCAAGGTGAAAGCAATGTTGAAATGGGAAGCACCAAAGAATGTGGGAGAAATTGGAAGTTTCTTAGGACTGGCTAGATACTAACGAAGATTCATTGAGAACTTCTCACGCATTTCAGCCCGTATGACCCGATTGACACGGAAGGGCATTAAATTTGAATTGTCTGAAGAGTGTGAGAAGAGCTTCCAAGAGTTGAAGAAATAGTTTATTACAGCCCCAATTTTGACATTTCCATCTGGCACTGGAGGAATGACTGTGTATATTGATGCACTGAAGCTAGGACTGGGCTGTGTAGTGATGCTGGGCTATGTAGTGATGCAGAATGGCAAGGTAGTCGCCTACGCTTCTAGGCAACGGAAGGACTTTGAGAAGAACTACCCCACCCATGACCTTGAATTGGCAGCGGTAGTGTTTACATTGAAGATTCGGTGCCACTACCTATATGGCAAAAAGAGTGAGATATACAGTGACCATAAAAGCCTTAAATACTTCTTTACTTGGAAGGAGTTGAATATAAGGCAGAGAAGGTGGTTGGAGCTCATGATAGATTATGATTGTACTATTCACTACTATCCAGGCAAGGCTAAAATTGTAGCTGATGCACTTAGCAGAAAATCCCATACACTATCATTAGCATCATTGGCAATTAGTGAGTGCCTCATCGAAGAAGCCAGAAGATGGAATTAGAGTTGTTGATAGAGGGTGCCACTATGCTAATTGCAACTTTAGTGGTACAACCATCACTAGTACATAAGATTAAAGAAGCCCAACCTACCGACATAGAACTACAAAATTTGATAGATGGTATTCGGGAGGAGAAACAGTAGGATCCAGAGTTTACCTTGACAGAGGATGACATCCTCAGTTTCAGAGGTAGATCGTGTGTACCTGGTAATGAGTGGTTGAGGAAGGAAGTGTTGAGTGAAGCACATTATTCCCCATACCTTTTACATCCCAATAGTACCAAGATGTACAAGGACTTGAAGAGAAGTTATTGGTGGACCGAAATGAAAGCCGATGTGGCCACGTTTGTGTTGAAGTACCTTACCAGTCAACAATTTAAAGTGGAAAGGCAGTGACCACATGGCTTACTGCAATCATTGCCTGTTCCAGAGTGGAAGTAGGAGAACGTCACGGTAGACTTTTTCACTGGACTACCTCTTACAGCTAAGGGTATGGATTCCATTTGGGTCATTGTTGACAGATTGACCAAGATAGTCCATTTTATTCCGATGAAGGTAATGTTCCCAATGGACAAGTTATCCAAAGTTATATAGTAATAATGTAGTTTGCCTACATAGAGTTCCAGTCAACATTATTTCCGATTGTGATCCCAGATTCACATCGATGGGCAGCCGAAAAGGACCATTTAGACCTTAGAGGACATGCTCAAGGCTTGTGACACTGACTTGAAGGTTAGTTGGGATGAGCATATTTCGCTCATTGAGTTCTCATACAACAATAGTTACCAAGCTACCATAGGTATGGCACCTTTTGAAGCGCAGTATGAAAGGAAATGTCGGATACCATTGTACTAGGATGAAGTTGACGTGCAGCATATATTGGGGCCAGAGTTTATACAGGCCACTTGTGAGAAGGTAGACTTGATCAGGGACCAAATCAAGGCAGCTCAGTCTAGGCAGAAGAGCTCTATTGACTAGAGACGGAAGGACTTAGAATTTACTGTGGGTGACAGGGTATTTCTTCAGGTATCACCATCAAAGTGAGTGCTGCGGTTCAGCCGAAAGGAGAAGTTGAGTCCTAGATTCATTTGGCCATATGAGATTTTAACCAGGGTTGGACCAGTGGCATACAGATTGGCACTGCCCCCATCATAGACAAGAGTTCGTGATGTATATCATGTATCGATGTTGCGGAAGTACATTTCAGACTCAACTCATGTTTTGACTTAGGATCCACCTGAGCTTGCTGCTGACATGACCTATAAAGAACAACCCGAAGAGATTTTTTACTATAAGGAGCACAATCTTCACAACTGTACTATCTCCTTTGTAAAAGTACGGTGGAGTAATCTTGGGAGCACGAAAGTGAGATAAGGGCAAGGCATCCTTACTTATTCAGACTATCAAGTTTGTCAAACTTCGAGGCCAAAATTCTTGTAAGGTGGGGGGAATGTTATAACCATGTCCATACAGGACTAATTTGAACTTTGTGTGTAGATGCGGCGGCTATGTATACTGGAGAATCATGAGCTATATTAGTCAAATCTACACATATAATCACTGATCGAGTGATGAGAGAACCTATAGAAGATAGGTTTATTAATAAGGATACAGGAAGGTTCGTAGATTGCAGAAGGTTTGTTAATTACCCTCCGTGCATGAGTCAATGGCGTGAAGAGAGCCGGATTAGATACCTAAATCCACTTCCAGAAGATTGGTGGTAAGTAAATAACCATGAATCACTTCACCTAACCATGCATTTAGCTAATGGCATGTGATGCATATATATTATAGCATTAGTGACTGTGAGTATATAATGAGTGAACTAGAGAAAGTCCCGGATCGATCGAGGTTGAAATGACTCACTTGAGTAACATAGTCAGGATTTGTAGGGTGGATCCTTTTACCAGCCACACAGCCTATATTAGCCTATTAAATTTGGTTAAATGACTATGGGCCCTACCTGGCCTTGAGTAGGACCTAGCCCTTTATAACCCATATAGGGTGAGGGTTACTAGTGTCATTTCAGCTTGGGTGATGCCTTAACAGTGGACCCATCTAGCTAAACTAAGGTAATAAAGTAGTTTGGGGATATAAGGTACTCACCTCCAACCAAACAGACCATAGTCAAGGCTTGGTTAAATAGGAGTGAGTTCCTTCACCTACTCATTTTGGAAACCCAAGCAAGAAGAGAAAGAAAATTGTGGGAAGAAGAGAAGGAAGGGGGCTCACCTAGCCTTGATTCTTCACCTTGTTGGATGAGTGTAAACCTCCCTCTCCGTCTTGTCCTTTCCATTCTAGTTAGGGTTTGGGGATTTTGATGGGGATTTGGGGTACTGCCTCAAGGGGCTTTTAATGCCAATATTTAGGGCTTCGAATAGGGCCCTTGTACCTCCTCTTGCACTTGTCTATTGCCCCATTGAAAGTCCAACAACCAAAGGCTCGGGATAAAAACTAGGGTTTGAAGGGTTTGAACATAGAATAGGCCATCCCCCATATTTAGAGTTGAACCCTAGGGTTCTAAACACTCAATTAGGTGTGGGATGGCCCCCCCAATCAACCCCCTTGGCTCATTTGAGCTTGGCCAAGCCAAGAGGCCGAGTCCTAGATGAAAACCAGCTCTGAGCTCGTGCAGCTGATGCATCGACTGCAGACATCAGTCGCATGAATGGAATCTTCTCAGGGTTTGAGTACTAAATACATCCACCGCATGGTGTGTGGCAGATGGCCCATCAGCCACTAGATCTGCCGCACAAAGCAGTTCTGCAACTATTAAGGGGCAGATCTGGAATTGTGAATTGTGGACTATTACTCAACCTAATGTACACTAAATTGTGAATTCCTAGAGTACCTATAACCTACGAAAAGGACGTACGAGCATGCGGGAATTGAGGAATCACTTGGATCACGAAAGTTACGATGACTAGGTGAGTGGGTTAGATACTTGAGTTATTTTACGGAGTGTTTATAACCATGGATGATGTGTGTGCCATACTCATGCATATTATTGAAATGTTTTAGATCCACATGCTTAATATGTTATGTAGGCAATGCTACAGTCTATGGGATCATGGTGGTTCACCATGGTAAACCAATAAATGATATTTATCGAGTTCCTAATCTTGGGATCTCTAGGGTTGTCCCTAGGGTACCCCAAACTGGCTTGGGCATCCTATTTTTTATTTTAAGGTTTTCCATGGTCGCCCATAGTACCCTAATGGAACCCTGTTAGGGTTTGGTATGACAAACCAATGCCCCGTTGTCTCTTTGACATCCCATAAAATATTAGGATCTATGTCATAAAGAAAATAGCCTCTCTATTCCATCTCATGGATAGAGGGATCCATCCCATACCCGAATGCGCAGCAGAAAACAATCGATTCGGGTTACTTTCACATCCCATAAATAATCATAAAATTAAATCAATAGAAATTAGCATAAATTTTCTAACCTAATGAGCCTCAAGTGTTGCTCCTCCAACAGACAATGGTTCTTCCTCCAATGAGCACTCCAAGTAAACAGATCTGAACCTCCAATGGTGCAACCAAGGTTCTTCAAGCCAATCCTAGATCCTCTTCAGTTCTTCAAGCATTGAATTTGGTTTCCAAAACCCTAATCTCAAACAATAGAGAGCAAGAAGAAGGAGCAAGAAGAGATCACAAGAGAGAGAGGGGGAGAACCAAATTCGTCCAGGGGGGGAGGTAGCCAAATTCGTCCAAGGCTACCAAAAACATGGGCTGCCCCCTCCCCTTGGTGTGAATATATAATAGGGTTTCTAAAACCCTACTTGGATCAATCCCAGTCAGAGTCTGACACTCTCTCTCCTTGTTAGCTTTTCTGTTTAAACGCAAAGTGCTTCTAATTGGTAAAGAAGCAGAATCTAATAGGGAATGATATAATTAATTAATTATTTTAATTTATGGATAATTACAATTAGCACCATATCCATTAATTAAATAAATAACCAATTATTTTAACAAATTCTAAATAACTCCCTATATGATAATAAATTATCATGTACAACCCCCCCCCACTAATCAATACTATCATTATGGAATCTAGGGCATATACACTAGTACTGCCAAACCCCATTCCATAGTACATGTCCATACATGAGTGTCTGTGTTCTAATAGAGTCCTATAAAACTCGATAAAATACTTTAAACAAATAACTATCTATAATCTATTATTTTATGTAAAATAGGTTCTGTAAAAACCATTTCCAAAACGGCACTGGATCTAGATTCTGATCCAACCATTCATAGACAATCTCTATCTTGGTGTTCACCAATCAGGCAGTGGTGACCATGTTGAGTAACTCCTTCACTCACAAAGTGTTTGCACATTCCCAGAACACTGGCTTTGACTCACTTGAGCCTCAGGCATTGATGAACCAAAGAATGCGGTCACACTTTGCAGTGATAGGGTCCCCTCAAGTACAGGGTCTTGGTGACTCATGTGTATCCCTTCCTACATCTGGAAGTAATACATGAGGGAGTCAACAAAGTAGATTCTTCACCAATACATACATCAAACATGTGAGTACTCACATTCGTACCCTGACATCACATGTCTAGGCATAGCCAATGCAACGACCATATGATAAGGGTGCCCAGCCCAAACCCTAGTCATGACTACCATTTTAAGTAATACTTACAGACACATAATGCTCAAAAAGTTTATATCGCATGTGATAATATTAAACCAAAATGTATAAAGGTTCAATACAAAGTAAAATCAGATTGAACTGGACCGAATCGGGTTTGATGAACACATAAATCCAACAATCTCCCACTTGTACATTAAAGCCAATTTCCCATACATTTTAAACCCATGCCCTCCATGTATTTTTCAAACACTCTAGGAGATAAACCCTTTGTCATGGCATCTGACATATTTTTAGTTGTGTTCACTTTGGAGATACTCACGTCGCCCTGCTGGATAATCTCTCTGATGAGGTGATACTTTCACTGCACATGCTTGTTCCTCTGATGAGCCCTAGGATCCTTAGCTTGTGCAATAGCCCCTTTGTTGTCACATAACCGGGGAATAGGCCCTTGACAAGGTCAGGGACAACCTCCAAATCTGATAGGAATTTTCTCAGCTGAACACCTTCTTTTGCTGCATCGCAAGCTGCAAAGTATTCTGCTTCGATAGTGGAATCGACTGTAGATTTTTGTTTTACACTCTGCCAAACAATGGCACCTCCACCCATTAGATACACCATCCCAAACGTGGATTTTCTATGATCCTTGTCAGTTTGAAAATCTGAGTCTGTGTAACCCAGAATTGACAACTGATCAGATCCAAAAACCAAGAAAAAATCTCTATTCCTTCTCAGGTACTTGAGGATATTCTTAACAACACTCCAATGCTCTTATCTAGGGTTAGATTGGTAACGACTTACAATACCTACTACATAGAAAATGTCCAGCCTCGTATACAACATAGCATACATAAGACTCCCTCCTGCAGAGGTATAGGGAATCCTCTTCATCTCTTCAATGTCTGTCTGAGACTGAGGACATTGAGATCTGGAAGATTGACTCCATGTCGGAAAGGGACACTTCCCCATTTGGAGTTCTCCATGCTAAATCTGGCCAGGACTTTGTCTATATAGGTAGCTTATGATAAGCCTAGCATCCTTTTCTGGTGATCTCTTACGAATTTGATCCCAAGGATATAGCTAGCTTCACCAAGGTCTTTCATCGAGAAAGTTGTGGACAACCACTGTTTCACTGATGAAAGGAACCCTACATCGTTACCCATCAGCAATATGTCATCTACATATAAAACAAGAAAACATACTGCACTCCCACTGATCTTCTTGTAAACGCATGGTTCATCCATGTTTTGATCAAAACCAAAAGATTTGATTGATTGATCAAACCTCATGTTCCAGCTTCTGGAAGCCTGCTTCAGTCCAAAGATGGACCTCTACAATTTGTATACTTTTCTTTCTTCCTCCAAGGAAGAGAACCCCTCTGGTTGTTGCATGTAGATCTCTTCTTGAAGAAATCCATTCAGAAATGTGGTCTACACATCCATCTGTCAGATCTCATAATCAAACTACACGGCGATTACTAATAAAATCCTGATGGACTTCATAATTGCCACCGGGGAAAAGGTTTCCTCATACTCTATACCCTCTTTCTGGGTATAGCCCTTTGCCACTAGTCTCGCTTTAAATCTTTCGACCTTTTCATCCATGCCCTTCTTCCTCTTGAAGCTCCATTTACATCCAATCGGCTTAACACAAAGTGGTGGATCGACCAGAGTCCAGACCTTGTTGGAATGCATTGAATTGATTTCAGAGCGTATTACCTCCAGCCACCTAGTGGCATCAACATCCTTAAGAGCCTCAGAGTATGTTATCGAATCATCATCCGAATCAACTGACACCATGTGGAACTCTTCCACTGTTTGCTCTTCTTCGATGAGAAAAGTAAACATGGTGGGTGGTCTAACAGTCCTCCCACTGCGTCGAGGTTCTTAAGGTATTGCTTTTTCAATGGGTATGTCAATTGGTCTCACTTCTGGAAGTGAGGTTTCTGAGTTA
The DNA here is from genome assembly GCF_018873765.1 of Telopea speciosissima. NCBI lineage: Eukaryota > Viridiplantae > Streptophyta > Magnoliopsida > Proteales > Proteaceae > Telopea > Telopea speciosissima. The sequence continues at coordinate 45,167,852 of NC_057922.1, read as the reverse complement.
TCCAATAGCTCTTTAATGACTACAGGTTCAGACCTCTGGGCCAACATTTCTTCCTTCAAAAATGTGACGTGTTTACTCACAATGACCTTTTGGTCATCCGGGTCATAGAAGTAGTATCCTATCATGCTTTTAGGATAGCCTAAGAAAAAGCATCTTGAAGTCTAGGATTCCAACTTGTCTATCTGTTGCTTTCGGACATGTGCTATGCAACCCCATATCCTAAGGTGTTGAATACTAGGCTTACGCTCTTTCCAGAACTCAAAGGGTGTCTTAGCTATAGACTTAGATGGAACCCTATTCAAGATATAAATAGTTATTTCTAAAGCGAACCCCCAAAAAGAGAAAGGTAGCTCACTATAAGTGAGCATCGTCCGAACCATATCCAATAGAGTTTGATTGTGTCGTTCGGACACACCATTTTGTTGTGGTGTTCCAAGATTAGTTAATTGACTAACTATCCCTTATTATATGAAATGTTCATTAAATTCATCCGATAGATACTCCCCTCCATGATCTGATCATAAGGACTTGATGCATTTATCGAGCTGTCTTTCGACCTTGATTTGGAACTCTTTGAATTTATCAAAGGCTTTCGATTTTCTACGCATCAAGTATATGTAATCATATCTTGAGTAATCATCAATGAAAGTTATGAAATACTCAAATCCATACCTTGCTTGTATATTTATGGGCCCACACACATCAGTATGTATTAACTCTGACAGATCTGTGGCTCTAGTACCTTTATTGCTAAAGGGTTTCTTGGTCATTTTACCCTGAAAGCATGACTCACAGGTAGGAAATGGTTCCACCCTTAGACACTCTAAGGGCCCATCCCTTACCAATCTACTGATTCGGTCTAAATTAATGTGACCTAATCTTAGAAGCCATAGATATATTGAGTTCACTAGAGCTGCTTCCCGTTTCAAATCAACATTCGAAATAATATTCGTTCTAATAGAGCAAACTAGGAAATACAATTCACTTTGTATATATCTAGATGCCACAAAAGAATTATTAAAACGAATAATCAATTTAGAATTAAAGGAAAAACTATGCCCGTCCAAAACGAGTTTTGAAAACGAAATAATCTTCCTCATAAAAGAGGGTTCATAGTAACAATCCTTTAAAACTAAATTAATTGAACTAAAATTCAAAATATAAGTTCCCACAACCATCACCATGGTTTCAGCTCTAGTGCCCATCCAAAGATGCCCCTCATTTCTTTCTAGATTCCTTGTCTCCTTGAACCCCTGTAAATCATTGCAAATGTGAATAGTGGAACCACTATCCACCAACCAAGAATTGATCAGTTCAAAGGACAAATTAGACTCATAAAGAATGTAAACATCACATGTACCTTCTTTAGCAGCCTCTATATCATCTGGCTTCTTGTCTTTTATAGTAACCAGGAATGCACGACAGTTCCTTTTTCAGTGACCCTCCTTCTTGTAATAGAAGCACTTTCCTTTAGCTTTCTTATTGCCAGACTTCCCACCATTGGGTTTTAGGGGCTTACCTTTATTTTTCTTTTTCTTCTTCTTCCCATTTGAAGAAGGCTTCAAATTAGTAGCATGGATCTCAGCCTTATCCTTTTTCAAGGTGGCCTCCGCTTCTACCAATGCATTGGCAAGCTCGGTGAGCTCCAATTCCTTATCTGACATCTTATAGGACATCTGAAATGATGCATAGGCAGAGGTGAGTGATGCTAAGATCAAATCAATCTTGTACCACAGTTCAAAACCTAGTCCCCATGGATTCCAGTTTCTCGAATAGATTAATCATTTTCATGACATGGTCCATCACTAGAGTCCCCTGGGACATCTTGTAGTTATGGATCTGACTTACTACATCAGAGTATGTATGTGTCAGCTGCTTGTTGAAAAATTCAGCAAGCTTGTCCTTTTTATTGCCTAAGGTATGTATATCCTTAACTAAGTCCAGTACTGACTTATCCAATTATCATAGGATATAAAGTGATGCCTTAGAGTCCCTCTTAAGGAAATCCGACATCTCCTCATAGGCCTCAAAATCATCTAGGTCAGATTGAGGAGGAACTTGTTCATCCAGAACTGTGTAAAGTCATTTTGTAGTCAGGAGTAATTTAATGCTCTGTTACCAATCGACATAATTTGTATCATTTAGTTTGTATTCACTAATGAGTGTTAATAGGTTGGAATTAACGGCAGCCACTGAATAATAATCTACACATGTACAAGTAAAACACACATGCATATTAATAACCATTGATAAAAATTGAGCATACACATCAATGGTCTTTCATGATTTAAGTCTCCCTCATGACCCAAAAAATAAATTGGATACCTATAACCCTTGTATGCATAATTTACCCTATCGGGAGTCATTATACACACCACAGTAGTGTGGACTAATCTGTGTTAGTTGCGATGGAAGCGATGGGATTCTCATGTAATCACAAAATTTTATGAGCATGCAAGGATCTCAATAAACATATTAATGTACTAACCTCAATGGGAGAGCAAGTTTACCTAGAACACTCAAATGGTGTATTCCTCTAAAGGAATGCAACATTTGAAGAAGATCTCCCAAGCTTGCTTCACATCCAATGGCCAATAGTGTTTGAGGAAGAAGAAGACTCTCTTTTTCTCTCTAAGCTCTCTCACAATTTTGTGCAAATTATTCTAATGATTTTTCCTCTATCATCATCAATCATCCTTGGCCTTAGGTCTCTTTATATATAGAGAGACCTAATTGAGGAGGTGCAAACCTCGGTCCAGATCTAACCAAGTGGTGTGATCCTAAAGGGTAGCCCATAAGATTATCCTACATTGCACATAAGGATAACACTTATCCAAAATCGTAATAAAGGACGATCTTACCAGAGCGTAACCCGAAAAACCCCTTACGATAGTAATTTTATTATATTTTTTACCCACACTACTAACACCTATAATGGGCCATTACAACCATAGAATAAATGTCACTGCCACAATTCCAGTCCATTATAATTTATCACGAGCATATGGACGACTTCGATTGGCCATAAAACTCTTTTCCAAAATACATTTAATTTAATATTAATAAAATAAAATACTCTTTGCAAACACTTTACAAACTACCAAGGCCTTGGATTTGGTACAATCAAATCTGTTCACTCTCCTTTTGGTGTTCTCCCTTTACGGGCAGTGGAAACTTTATTGAGCATCACATCCATAACTATTTACATTGTGCACACCGAGCAGCCGATATATAGTCAGTCTTTTCGATAGACATCAACAATTGATACACCATAAACGTACAGAACATAAATAAAATGGCAAGTGTCTCTCAAGTATAGAAAAAATAACTACCAGAGATTTCTGTTGCAACTATATTTTGACAGTGAATAATTCGGGAATCCCCGTGGATCATGTTCAACACGAAATGTGCCTATATTTATATTTTGGTCCAATCACTATTGTACAAATGTAAAATATAGCAACCATAGAATAGATTTCACAAATCTATCGGTAGTTGTGAACAAAATGGTGTGAATTTGGCAGATGCAATGTACAATTATGATGAGCACATAATTAAATAAAACTAAGTTAATTAATTTAATCAAATTAAATTGGGTTTGATGGACACATAAACGTTACATCCAACAATCTCCCACTTGTACATTAAACCCAATGTCCAACAGGTTTTATCCCCATGTTCTCAACATGTCTATTAAATACTACTGGAGCAAGTCCCTTGGTTAAGAGATCGGACAAATTATCTGCAGAATCAACTTTGGCAATCAATATGTCCCCTCTCTATATTATCTCTTGAATGAGATGATACTTACGCTCCATGTGCTTGTTCTTCTGATTTGCTCTTGGTTCCTCAGCTTGAGCAATGGCTCCTTTGTTATCACATAACAAAGTCATGGGGTCTTTAATGAGGTCAAGTACTACCTCCATGTCAGCAAGAAATTTTCTCAACCATACCCCTTCCTTAGCTGCTAAGTATTTAGCCTCAGTTGTGGAATCCGCCGATTACTTCTGCTTTTCACTCTTCCATATGACAGCCCCTCCTCCTAGCTTAAATATCATGCCAAATGTCAACTTCCAGTCATCTTTCTCTGACTGGAAATTTGAGCCTATGTACCCTACTACTGATAAGTTATCTGCACCATAAACAAGGAAACAATCCTTTGTTCTTCTCAAGTACTTCATGATGCACTTAACAGCTGTCCATTGTTCCTGTCCAGTGTTTGATTGGAATTGACTAACCATACCAATTGCATGATAAAAATCTCCGGTACATAGCATTGCATACATGAGGCTTCCAACGGCCAAAGCATATGGAACCCCTTTCATAGTTTCTATGTCCTCGTGGGTCTATGGACATTGTGACTTAGAAAGTGTTATACCATGTCTAAAGGGAACCTTTCCTCTTTTAGAATCTTTCATTCTAAATCTCTCTAGAACTTTGTCTATATAATTAGCTTGGGACAGACCTAAAATTTTGCTTTGTCTCTAACTATCTTGATGCCTAGTATATACGTGGCATCACCTAGGTCTTTTATCGAGAAGTTGGTGGAAAGCCATTTCTTAACAGAAGGGAGCATTCCAACATTCTCAATGAGAAGTATGCCATCTACATACAGGACAAGAAAACAAACCGAACTCCCACTGAATTTCTTGTAGACACATGGCTCATCAACGTTCTGATCAAAACCAAACTCTTTGATCGTTTGATCAAACCTGATGTTCTAGCTTCTAGATGCTTGTTTAAGTCCATAGATTGACCTCAGCAATTTGCACACTTTGTTCTCTTCCCCATGGGAAATGAACCCCTCTGGCTGAGACATGTAAATGTCCTCATCAAGATGTCCATTTAGGAAGGCTGTCTAGACATCCATCTGCCAGATCTCATAATCAAAGTGTGCCGCTATGGCAAGTAAAATCTAAATGGATTTTAACATTGTAATTGGCGAGAAGGTCTCCTCATAGTCTATGCCTTCTCTTTGGGTATAGCCCTTTGCTACCAACCTTGCCTTATATCTCTCCACGCTTCCATCGATGCATTTCTTCTTCTTATAGATCCATTTGCATCCTATAGGCTTAATGCTTTCAGGTGGATCCACTAGAGTCCAAACGCCATTGGAGTACATGGAGTCCATTTCGGCTTTCAAAGCATCTAACCATCTAGTTGCGTCCACATCTCCTATAGCCTCTTGGTAGGTGCAGGGATCTATATTCAAAGTATCGGCGACAATGTAGAACTCTTCTACTTTGTTTAATTCCTCGCTAAAGAAAACCAAACGGTCAGGCGCCCTGATTGTTCTCCCACTGTGCCTAGGCTCTATAGGATTCAACACTAGGATTCAACACCGGTGGTGAAGTCCCAATGGGTGGTGGTGTAGGGACCATCTGAGTATCCATGTTATCCAACTCTTGAATTACAACTAGCTCAATTTTGGGTGCAATTTGGTCATCCTCGAGAAACATGGTGTTCTTTTTCTCTATTGGGTTATAGAAATAGTAACCCACAGTGCCTTTGGGGTAGCCTAGGAAATGGCATCTATCAGTCCTGGGTTCAAGCTTGTCTGCATGCTGCCATTTCACATGTGAAACACAACCCCATACCTTAAAGTGTCGTAGACTAGGCTTGCGCCCTGTCCACAACTCATATGGTGTCTTGGGCACAGACTTGCTTGGAACTTTGTTTAGAATGTATATAGTTGTTTCCAATGCATATCCCAAAAATGACAAGTGCAGCTGAGAATAGGTGAGCATGGATCGAACCATGTCTAATAGAGTTCTGTTTCTACGCTTTGACACACCATTTTGTTGTGGTGTGCTTGGCGCCATCAGTTGTGATAAGATCCCCTTATCTCTTAAGTGGTCCAAGAATTTATCGGATAAGTATTCACCTCCTCGATCAGATCTGAGGCATTTAATACACCTATCTAATTGGTTCTCAACCTCAGCTTGGAACTCTTTGAACTTTTCAAAGGTTTCCGATTTGCGATGCATTAGATAAACATAGCCATAACGTGAATAGTCATCGGTGAAAGTGATGAAGTACTGATATCCCTGCCTAGCAGTGATATTCAGTGGTCCATAAACATTTGAGTGGATTAAATCTAATGTTCCGTTGGCTCTTCCTCCTTTCTTAGGAAAGGGTAACTTGGCCATTTTACCTTGTAGGCATGATTCACAGGTTGGAAATGACAGAACCTCTAGACTTTCAAGAGGTTCATCCTTAACTAACCTGTTTATCCTGTCTATCCCTATGTGGCCTAGTCTAAGATGCCATAAATACGTTTGATTATCTGGAGAGTACTTTCTTTTCATTACATTAACATTCATGCTGGAATCACCAGATTCATTCAAGACAGAATTGAGAAAGTAAAGGCCATTAAATTTAAAACCAGAGGCAATAAACTTGCCCTGAAGAGTAATGATCATATCATTATCAAATGAAACCTTATAAACATCATCAATAAGAATTGAAACCGAAATCAAATTCCTACTAAATCTAGGTACGTAATAACAATTATTAAGTTTCAAATAACCAACATTGCTAAAATAAATGAAAAAAGTTCCTACAACTACTACTTCAGCTTCATCTCTAGTTCCAACTTTGAAGGTGATCTCATTCCTTCTTTTCCTTTTGCTCTCCTGAAACCCCTACAACTTATTGCAAATGTGTGCGATGGACCCAGAGTCCACACACCACATGTTAGTTGGTCCAACCAACATAAGAGATTCAGAAACAACAAAAGATTAAAAAATTCCTGTCTTTGGCTTGTCCTTCTCCAAGGAAGCTAGGTACTCTTAGCAGTTTCTCTTCCAGTGTCCAATCTTGCCTCAATGGAAACACTTTCCTTTGTCAGCTTTAGCCTTTTTCTTCTGCACTCCTCCTTCTTTCACACCGATTGATTTACCTTTCTTGCTTTTCGTAGTCCTCTTCTTTTTCTTATTCTTTGAACCCTGAGAACTCTTCTCAGTAACAAGAGAAACAACCTTATTTTTCTTAAGTGTACTTTCTACTTCTATAAGCATGTTAGTAAGCTTAAAGATGGTGTTAACCACTACTTTATTCATGTGGAAGTTCATGATAAAGGAATTATAGGTGTCAGGAAGTGAGGCAAAGATAATCTCTATCTTGAAGTCTAACTCAAATAGAGTACCCTTATTCTCCAATCCAGAGAAGAGCTTGGTAAGCTTCATCATATGATCCTAGATTGTGGTACTGTCATGCATCTTTGCAGAGAATAGCGCTGAGGCGATTTGTTGGCGTGTAAGACGATATTGCTTGCCAAAAGTCTGCTCTAAGTGTTCTATCACATCCTAGGCCGATTTTAGGTCATCATATGAGCTCTGGAGATTCTTATCGATGGAGCTAAGAATATAGGCGGTGGCTACAGCGTCCTTCTCTTTGAAGGTCTCCCAAGCCACATAGTTGTTACCTTCAGTGGTGTGGGGTAAAGGAGGTCCATCATTATAAATGACATGGTGGATCTTCTCTGTCTTCAAAACGAGTATAAGCTTTCGCTTCCACTCGGGGTCATTAGCCCCGATTAGTCTATTTTCATTAAGTAGGGAATTGAGGGCGGCGTTGTTGGTCATATTGATGGCAGTTAGGGTCTACAAATAACGTACAAGCAATTAATTAGCAACCATACCATCAAAATAATTAAAGAAACATGCATCACATTCCAATGGTAACTCACAAAATCAATATCCCTCTCAGTAAAAAATGTGAATTGGAGTCTTCTAAGTCTTTAATATGCATTGCTTAGCCTTTCGGAGTTCACTATGTATATACTTTGCTATCAATTCCCTAATATAAGGGTTGACCCCCAATACGCTTTGGCCACCAGAGTGATAGCTTAGCCTTTCGGAGTTCACTGCACACTCAAGTCAAGTTGATACCTATCTCCTCAAAACAATCCATGGCTCTTAGGTAATGCTGACACTCAGGCTATACCTATTTACTATGATTGTTTCTATCACACCAAAGATGGGAGGATGCTACTTATCCACTGATCACTAAGGTTAGCCTTTCGGAGTTCTCAAAGTGGTCTATGGGTAGTCCATTCTCTCATCGTGATAAGAGGCCACGTGATTCTAATCGTTAAAGATTCCTGCACTATTACTTGCTTTACTTAGTCGTGGGCAATAAGGTATCATACATCACATGCATCTAGTAACGCGCACAAGCAAATATTACCCTATGTACTAACATGTAGTAAACCATATAAAGCAAATAAAGTAAGCAATAATATAGTATGGTCATGGGATTCTCGAAGGTCTTCAACTCCTTAAAACTTGAGAAGCTCCCACTCGAAACTTTGTTTTCCTTGAAATCACGTTCTTTTTCTTTCATCTCAAAGATCATCTCATGTCTTCAAGCGGTTACATCCATTGGACTTTAAAATTAAATTACATCTCATGAATTTAAAATAAAGATTAAAATTTTATAACCATTTAGAAAACCTTGGGAAACCAACCCTCCAATTATAGGGCTGCCCAAGGGGGATACAACCATTTCGAATGGGGTAAGAAGAGAAGGGGGAAAATTAAGAAGTGACATAAATGTAAAACAACCATCACATACTTAATCCCATGACCATTCCATACTACAAAACAAAGGGTTAGATCAATTGCTAAAAATCAAAGTGCTAGTACCACATGAATCTCATAATCCCACTTTTAACTCTTTAAAAATGATTCAAGTGTCAACTTTAATACCCAACACTTGGATATGCAATCTATACATGATAGGTAGGCATGTACTCAAGAAAGCATTGCATTCTCTATATTATCTCATAATAAAACGCAATGAGGGCAAAATTATAATTTCACACATACTTGTTTAATTACACAATTTCAAGAACTTTTCTGAAATTTCTTTGATTAAACGATGTTAGAATGAAAATGAATTTCGGTTCTCATAAAACTCGATGTCCAATCAATTCTCAATTAATCACACCAAGTGGAACCTTAAATTAAAAAATAAAATTTGCATATATTTCATTCAAAACAAATTTTTTTTTTTATTTACAACTCAGGTCTGCCCATGGGTCGACCCAAGTGGTCTGATCCACATGGCCATGGGTCAAACATGTGGGTCGGCCCTTGGTTCGGCTCAAGGCCCAACCATGTGGGTCCCATGGGTCCAACCCATGTATTAATAAAATGTATTCCATGGGTCAATTTGCAATTGAATATAATCCTATTTTAATTTGGAATTTCCTAATGAAGTTAGGATTCCTATTTAAAATCAATTTTCATTCATGAGAGCAACTTAATTAGATTTAGATTTCTATCCAAAATAGAAGATTAATTCAATAAGTTTCCTAATCTAATTAAGCAATTTTGCTCACAAATCCAATTTTCCTAATCTAATTAGGAAACTTGGCTAAAAGTCCTATTGTGTTTAAAACACAATTAGAGCATCTTCAAGCAATCTCCATTAAAATAGCTTCAACTAGAACTCCATTAATGGAGCTTACAAGATGGTATTTGACATGAAGAAGACGAGCTTTTTAAATCTACATCACATGCACAAATAAAAAATTTCAAAAATCATCATCTTCCCCAAACCCCATGGACCCCTTTTTTTTTTTGAGATGCAAGGGCCGCTGCCCACGCGCCACACGACACCAGGCTGTTGGCTACGTAAGCGCTGGCCACGGCCTGCAGTCGTACGGCACGTAGGGGTGCACTGGCGCATGACCGCCCACCCCACGCTTGTTGTCAAGCTGCGTGCCTGCTACCCGCACCTGCAGGCCAGCGGTTCCGACTGGTGTGGCCTCTTCTCCTTCGTTTCATTTATTGTCAACTGCAAATTTTGTGTACAATACTCAAAATTCAAAAATCTCAAAACACAATAATGGAGGAAGAAGAAAAAGAAGATTGTAAGTTGATTTTGACATGTGTTTAACGAAGAACCTACGCTTTGATACCAATTGTTAGTGGCGGCCGAAGGGATGGAATTCTCATGTAATCACAAAATTTTATGAGCACGCAAGGATCTTAATAAACATATTAATGTACTAACCTAAAGGGGAGAGCAAGGTCACCTAGAACACTCAAATGGTGTGTTCCTCCAAAGGAATGCAACACTTGAAGAAGATCTCCCAAGCTTGCTTCACTTCCAATAGCCAATAGTACTTGAGGAAGAAGAGTCTCTTTTTCTCCCTCTAAGCTCTCTCACAATTTTGTGCAAATTGTTTTAATGATTTTTCCTCTATCATCATCAATCATCCTTGGCCTTAGGTCTCTTTATATATATAGAGATCTAATTGATGAGGTGGCAAACCTACATTCCAGATCTAACCAAGTGATGTGATCCTAAAGGGTAGTCCATAAGATTATCCTAAATTACACATAAGGACAAAACTTATCCAAAATCGTAGTAAAGGACGATCCTACCAGGGCGTAACCCAAAAAACCCTTGTGGTAGGTAATTTTATTATATTTTCTTCCCACACTACTAACACCTATAATGGGCCATTGCAACCATGGAATAAATATCACTGCCACAATTTCGATCCATTATAATTTATCACAAGAGTATGGAGGACTTCGATTGGCCATAAAACTCTTTTTCAAAATATATTTAATTTAATATTAATAAAATAAAATACTCTTTGCAAACACTTTACAAAATACCAAGGCCTTGGATTTGGCACAATCAAATCTGTTCACTCTCTTTTTGGTGTTCTCCCTTTACGGGCAGTGAAAACTTTATTGAGAATCACATCCATAACTATTTACATTGTGCACACCGAGCGGCTGATATATAGTCAGTCCTTTCGGTAGACATCAACCATTGGCACACCACAAATGTACAGAACATAAATAAAATTGCAAGTGTCTCTCAAGTACAAAGAAAATAACTACCAAAAATTTCCATTGCAACTACAACTTGACGGTGAATAATTCGGGAATCCCCGTAGATCATGTTCAATACGAAATGTGCCTATATTTACATGTTGGTCCAATCACTATTGTACGAATGTAAAATATAGCAACCATAGAACAGATTGTCCAAATCTATCCGTAGTTGTGAACAAAACGGTTTGAATTGGGTAGATGCAATATACAATTATGATGAGCACATAATTAAATAAAACTAAATTAATCAATTTAATCAAATTAAATTGGGTTTGATGGGCACATAAACATTACATCCAATAATCTGTTTGCCTCATGGGGCTTCTAATATTTTTTACCACCTAGGTGTCATGTCCAGATGCTGTCGGCTGATATACACCCAAGTCATGCATTCACCAATCGCATTAGTTAGAATCATGGAATCATGAAAGATGGCCCACTATCACAGTGCCCTCTTACTATCCATATCCTAACGTATCTAGATAAAGGTAAATATATATAACCATGTGATAACGAGCCTGGCAATGTCCGATCGACGTATGTGGGGTCATATCACACAATTTTCATGTTACCTTCAATAGGAGGCCATGGACATGTCTACTAACTTAAACTAGTCCATATCATACATGTATTATCATTAAAGAGAGATTAAGCAACTCTCACATACATATCATGGATGGAATCAAATAACATAATTAAGCAACATTAATTAAAAGTGATTATGGGATGGCGGTATTTTGATCAGAAGCAATTAAAGAACCCTCCCAATAAAAATAAAACTAATAACTTTCTTCTAATTATGGGTGCATCAATCATGCCATGGATGCCACGCCTCGATCATCTCCTCCGCCCGATCATGTCTTCAAAGTTGGTGACTTACATCTCCATAAGCTTTGAGCACCATATGTGGATCATCATCAACATGTCCTGGGAGTCCTAACTCCTCTAAAATTACAATGGAAACCTAGAAAAAATATTCTATACACTTTCCTTTCCATAATAAAGAAACCTCACATGGAGAAACCAACCCACCATTTTGGGTTGACCATGGGGTAGAGTACATTTTTTTATAAAAAAGAAAGGGGGAGAGAGAGAAAGAGAGAGAGAGAGAGAAACATCACATCCACCCATAATCCCAATGCATCACATACATCAATTTATCATCCACATTATTAGATAGCCAATCGCATAATCACAAAGGCAAGTAATATTATGTATAGGGCCCACAATCACATGGATCATTCCAGGAAAAATAGCATCACATCTCATGTGAAAACATGTATCCCAAAGACAACTTGTTCACAAGTGGGTGAAGGGAAGGATCTCTTCTTCCATCATCTTCCTCCAATCCGCAAAACCATTACAAATAATTAAATATTCTATTTTGTAATATTATTTATTTTTATTTTTTGGAGGTAAAAACACTGCCAAACACCCAAGGCAACAATCGCTCGCAAACGCACAGCTAGGCAGCAATACTAGGCTTTCGTAGCTTGCACATAGGCAGACCGCTCACGTTGGTGCTGGCCACGCGTAAGCTGCAGCCTACATCATGTGCACGCATGTGTGGTGTAGGCCGCGGCTCTACTACAGCCACGCACCCTGAGCACGCACGCGAGGTGTAGGCCGCGGCCTTGCTACTGCTGCACACTGCGTGCGTGCAGAGGCAGCAGGCCATGAGCAATGAACCTAGGGTACCAAAATTTTTTTTTTATTTAATCTAAAATAATGGGATTTAACCCTATGATAGAATAAAATAAAATAATTACAAAATAAAAAATTCCATCATCATACATGGTCAAGGTCATTACAACTACTCAACCACCCATGTGCACATGGTAAGGTTGTTACATGAAAAACTACCTTGTAACCACCCATGTGCATATGGGAAGGTTGTTACAACCATAATAAAGGACAGGTGCAACCATCCATAACCATATTCTATCATGAATATTTCATCAAAAAGATTGAATCCCTAACATGATAATTGCATACAATTAATTATATGATATCCATGGGTGAGAAAGGTGGCTCTGATACAACACTGTAGGCAATGCTACAGTCTATGGGATCATGGTGGTTCACCTTGGTAAACCAATAAATGATATTTATCAAGTTCCCAACTCTTGGGGATCTCCAAGGTTGTCCCTAGGGAACCCTAGGGTTGCCCTATGGCACCCCAAACTGGCTTAGGCATCCTATTTTCAATTTTAGGGTTTTCCATGGTCGCACATGGTGCCCTAATAGAAACCTGTTAGGGTTTGGTACGACAAACCAATGCCCAGTTCGTCTCTTTCATATCCTATAAAATATTGGGATCCATGTCATAGAGAAAATCACCTCTCTATTCCAATTAATGGATAGAGGGATCCATTCCATATCCGAATGCGCAACGAAAAATAATCGATTCGGGTTACTTTCACATCCCATAAATAATAATAAAATTAAATCAATAGAAATTAACATAAATTTGCTAACCTGATGAGCCTCAAGTGTTGCTCCTCCAATAGACAATGGTTCTTCCTCCAATAAGCACTCCAAGTAAACAGATCTGATTCTCCAATGGTGCAACCAAGGTTCTTCAAGCCAATCCTAGATCCTCTTCAGTTCTTCAAGCATAGATCTGGGTTTCCAAAACCCTAACTCTCAAACAATAGAGAGCAAGAAGAAGGAGAAAGAAGAGATCACAAAAGAGAGGGGGAGAACCAAATTCGTCCAAGGGGGGGAGGCAGCCTAATTCGTCCAAGGCTGCCCCCTCCCCTTGGGGTGAATATAATAGGGTTTCTAAAACCCTACTTAGATCAATCCCAGTGAGAGTCTGACACTCTCTCTCCTTGTTAGCTTTTTCGTTTAAATTTAAAGTGCTTCTAATTGGTGAAGAAGCAGAATCCAATAGGAAATGATATAATTAATTAATTATTTTAATTTATGGATAATTATAATTAGCATCATATCCATTAATTAAATAAATAACCAATTATTTTAACAAATTCTAAATAACTCCCTACATGATAATAAATTATCATGTACAACCCCCCACTAATGAACACCATCATTAAGAAATCTAGGGCGTGTACACTAGTACTCCCAAACCCCATTCCATAGTACATGTCCATACAAGATAAAATACTTTAATCAAATAACTATATATAATCTATTATTTTATGTAAAATAGGTTTTACAAAAATTATCTCCAAAATGGCACTGGATCCAAATTCCGATCCGACCATTCATAGACAATCTCTATCTTGGTGTTCCCTAATAGGGTAGTGGTGACCATATTGAGTAACTCCTTCACTTACAAAGTGTTTGCGCATTCCCAGAACACTGGCTTTGACTCACTTGAGCCTCAGTCATTGATGAACCAAAAAATACGGTCACACTTTGCAGTGATAGGGTCCCCTCAGGTACAGGGTCTCGGTGACTCATGTGTATCCCTTCCTACATCTGGCAGTAACACATGAGGGAATCGACAAAGTAGATTCTTTGCCAATACACACATCGAACATGTGAGTACTCGCATTTGTACCCTGACATCACATGTCTGGGCATACCCAATGCGGCGACCATATGATAAGGGTGCCTAGCTCAAACCCTAGTCATGACTACCATTTTAAGTAATACTTATGGACACATAATGCTCAAAAAGTTTATATCGCATGTGATAATATTAAACCAAAATGTATAAAGGTTCAATACAAAGTAAGACCAGATTGAACCGGACCGAACTGGATTTGATGGAGACATAAATCCAATATGTTACTCGTGATTAAATCTCACTATACTTGCTAGACTAGGAATATAAATGTTATTATGATTGTTAGTTTAGGATTTGTTTATTGTTATGATAATAACACTCACTATGTATGCTTTGATGTAGGTGTTTAGGATCCTTTCTATATGCTTTAATTACTTTTGATTAAATGTGTTGTTGGAATTGGATATGAGATGGATTATTGAAAATGGGATCTGGGAGCTGAGGGATATGTTGGGTCTGTGATCTCCATACTATTAAGGAGCTCATACCCGTTTAGACTAGGCTTTAGAAAAGGAGCACATGTGGCCGATGGAAATTCTGGTACTGTATTCACCGTACTCACTGTTGTACTTTATTTTATATAACTATTGCATTAGAGATAACTATTGCATTAGGCTTTGAAACAGGATGTGGTGTGACCGATGAGGATTTCAGTACCACATTTGCCTTACTTTTGTCATATATGTATCTATACTAAAGGAGACGGGAGGATGGTGTAGCCGATGGGAATATTGGTACCATGATCTGGACCTCTAGTATATATACGCATGCAACCATTGTTCATGTAGATGTATGCTGATTAGGATATGATGTGACCCTATACGATGACCCCTTGTCGACAAGGGGTTAGGTGTCGAAAAACCCACAAGGGTAGGCCCGATTTGATTTTTTGAGATATCCTTTCCGTGGTACGATGTGATTGTTGCTGGAGATGGACCGAGTTCAGGTGATTAATGATAATTCCGAGAATGAACATTAGAATGGGGTTGTGAGGGCTTGCTGGGAGACTCATGGGGTATTCGGGGACCGGCAGGCTCTAGTTTATAACTCGGGTTTGACATCATTGGGTGACCAATGGCGATTCCAGGACCGGGGATGCTACCTAAGGTGTTACAGCAATACTATACCCTCAGACTTAGTTTTGTTGCTTAGGTAGAACTAATAAAAAAAACTCATTCATGCATTCATGTGCATTGAACATTCATGTAATGATTGTGTATGCTTGCATGATCTAATTTCTCATTGGGTTTAGTGAAGCTCATCCCTCGAGGGTATTTTCTTTTTAGACTGTGATGCAGGTGCATCGAAGCCGGTGGGCTTAGAGATATCCTTACCTCCTGTTGATGGCAGCAACGACTAGTGGACACTCGAGGTGGAGGAGCATGGTCCGGACTACTTGTGTGATGGGTGTGCCTATGGGGCTCAGTGATTCTCGAGCATGATGCCCTATACTTTGTTAAATTGATTTATGTATTTTTGGTACTGTTACATCCACACTCCAACTAATCTATTCTTGAACCCTTTCTTGTGGATCCAACCCAATGAGGATCAGACTTCATAACTGGATCTATGCCTTGAATGTTGATGGTAAGATGATTCTTCACTTAATTGGATGATTAGACCTCATAATAGTTTATTTAAATCTTTTAAACTACGTGATATAATTCCTCTTCATGCAAGCTCTTTAATATATATTTTATGTTTATTATTGTTATCCATTTATACTTATTTAAACCCCCCCTCCCCCTGCTCTCATGTATAAACACCTATGAGAAGAACCCCCAAACAATATAGATCAGACCAAGCCAGAGAACCCTCTGCAGAGGATGTTCTGAGCAACCTACAGAGGATGCAAGGATCCTGCGTAACCACTAATAACAACCCAGATCTGATTGGCTTTATTTTGGACCATTTGGGTTCGAGCTTGGGGCTTAACTGTGAGTTGACTTAACTCATTTATGACCTAACACATTTATCTAAACCTTAAGATAGGAACCCTAAGTCCTATATGCGATCCAAAGTACTTAGAACCCATTTTGGACCTTAAAACACTCCCCAACCAAACATGCCCTTAGACACTTAGCTAAACTAACCCAAAACCATATTCTTCCCCTCATTCTCTCATTTCTAACATCTAAGAGAGGAGAGAAAACATGGGAGGCTGAGGAATAAGGAAGAAGGAAGAGAAGGAGGAGCCCAAACCTCCATTGGAGCCCCTCTTGAGTCAAGCCATCACCCCAACTAGTTGGAGATCCAAACTTGGAGCTAGGAGCTCATGGAGAAGAGGAGTTGCAGCCCATTTCCAGCCTAGAACTTGGCCCTTCATGCTATCCTAAGTTAACTCCATTGTAAGTAAGTTAATCCCTACCAATTCTAGGTTAATCTTCCTTTAATTTGATTGGAAATCCATCCAATCCTTAGCCTAACCATAGGGCTTCTTACCCTATTGTACTTAGACCTTTTATTAGGTGTTGTTAATGTTAATTGGTGACCTTAATCTACTATTTACCCATTCCATGGCCAAACCACCATGAAAGCCTCATTATAGAAGCTCAAATTGGGAAGATCTTGATGCTAGGACTTGATCAAATGCATGGATCCCATTGGGGATTGAACCCCAATGTAAAAGAGAGTTTAGGAGACTAAAATTACTCTCTTAATGACCCACCATAGACCCCATGACCTCAGGTCAAGCACACACCCAAGCCATGCTGAAAAATAGCAACTTTGGGCTGTGCGGAGGATGGCTACGGAGGATGAAAACAGTCCTCGCAAGGATCCTCCGTAGAGGCCAGAATGGACTAAAGTGCTGTTGTTTCTAGGTTCCACCTATACCGACTATTTCGACCATAACTCGGTCGATACATAAGCAAATGATACGATTCAAAATGCATTGTAAACTATACTTAAAGGGATACATTTACTATGATAAAACCTTTAACCAAATCATAGGGAAGGCTCTCTAAAGTGGGTCCAATTATGGTTGTTCTGCATTAACAGGATTAGTAAAACTAAAATTACTCCGGTGATCTCGCCCACTTCTAGGATGTTTAAGCAGGGGTTGTGAGAGAATTTAATTGGAGTTGTTTATAACTATTAACATCATCTAAACATATTAAATTAGGTAAACACAACTATCCAGACAGATCGTAAGGGTGCACACGGGAATCGAATTTTGGTTAGAATCATCGGTTCGAAGAACAAGGTTAGGGAATTAGATATTTGGACTTAATTTATGGAGTGTTTTTGTGTGACTTGCATAGAATGCCATTCATGCATATTTGTGATAAATAATATGCTGATCTATATTAATTTCAATGCATTTTACTTACGATGGATCATGGTAAGAGTGGTTTAAGATTATGTTGGTTAATGCTAGTTGTCTAGGGACTTACGATTATACTTGAACTATTATCCTGAATGTGGATATTGGTTATGTGTTGAGATATGACTATGAGATGTGTATGCAAATGATGCTTATGTGTTGGATATGCGATGTGTATGATGAATGTGTGTGTTGAGATCCAAGTGCCGTGGCTGGGCGTCGGACTTAGGATCGCCATGGGTGTATGGGTTTGTGACCGACCGGCCGTGATTTCGGTATCACATCCACCTTACCCTTGTATGTGTACATGTAAGCTAGAGGAGGCGAGAGGTTAGGTGGGCCGACCGGTATTTTGGCACTATGGACTCGACCTCTGGCCTATATGTATGCATGCACCTTTATCTATTTAGATGCATATGGTTAGGATCATACTTCCCAGTGCTACGCCCCTTACCAATAGGAGGAGAGGTGTTGGGTAACCGGTGGTGATTTTCGATGGACTGGGGTGCCATTCTCGACAGCCCACTGATAATTGGGTGAGAGCTAGGGTTATCTCGAGGGCTTATGGATAACCCAGTGAGAGGGCCGATCTCTCAAGTTTCCAACCGCAACTCGGGTTGCTATCGTTGGACAGTCACCGTGTTTGACTCTGGAGGCCGAGGATGCTGTCTAAGGGATGTTGCAGTAGCACTTTACCTCATGGACTTAGGCATTTGATTGTTTGGTGGATGCATACTAAAACATGAATTCATTCATATGCATGACTATAAACTAAATCTGATGTATGAATTGTCTTGGTGGTATGGGACGCTGTGGGATTCATTTGCCAAGTTTGGGTTGCATCCTTATGAGATGTTCGTTCATGATTGTATGTGTATGCTTGCATGGTCTAATTGCTCACTGGACTTGGTGTAAGCTCATCTCTCGAGGGTCCTTTTTTTATAGATATGGATGTAGGTGATGTTGTAGTGTCGGATGTGGATCCTCCCTACCCGTGAGTAGATAGACTTGGTTATTTGAGGTGTTCCCAGTGGGAAGGAGTACTTGACGGAGTGAACAGGCAAGACATGTGCCTATGAAACTGTGTAGTGTGGCTGGAGGCCCTTTGGGATATTTGAGCATTTTGTTTAATTATTGGATTGTAATTAAATACTTTTTAATTCTCTTTATTGGTTCAGACATGCATATTTTTTCTAAACAATATGATGATGGAATAAGATTCAACTTACTAATAGGATATCATCCTATCAGCTTCCATACTCTGATAATTATGTTTATGTTATTATACTTCCACAGATACTTTGATTAAGATTATATTGTTGGGTTAGTGTTCTTGGCATTGCAAAGTGTAGATCCTGGCATTGGTGTGGAATCTAAGGGGTATTCCAGTCACACGACCCTAGATGTAGGGAGCGAGGTGTGACAACATAGTAACAGAGAGATTTTTGCTCTGCCAGGTTCACTGATGGATCTGACTCACCATGATTTAATCAATAACAGGTATCGCCTAATAAAAGTCTTAATAACACATAATAATAATAGAGACAAGTAGGGATGTGTGATATATAGAAAGATGTTATTTTTCATTGATAATAATAAAAGAAAAATTACATCTTGATTTTTCCTTACTTCTCGTTATCTTACAACTAGAAACCAATCTAATGATTAAAAAGAGCATAACATACTAAGAAAATAAAATAGAAATCATAAGTCTAATCTTTTTTATCTTCTTTCCCTTGCCCTTCTCTTTGAATCCTTTCTATGATAAGACGACCTTCTATATCATCCAATCTCTCCTCAATCTCAGCAAATTATGAATCAACCATCGAATGCAGGGTAAAAAAGTATTCATCTATTTGAGTCTTCAAGACCTTGTAGTGTTCTTCCATTCTCTGTCCCATGGCGGAGAAGTGTTGCATCATATAACCTCATCAGGGTGGAACCGACTGAGGATCCTCTTGAGGTGGACAGCAATTATACCATCACCTCTACCATCTCGACAATTCCCATGGTCATCACCAATATTCGAATCCTCATCCCCTCCACGATCACCAACATGGCCACTATTATCTCCAGATTGTTCCCTCGCCTTCTCCTCATGTTTGCACAAAATAATAACCACAACCGTACAGATCAACCATAGTTATGAGTTGAACTCAAGGAGATGTACTCCACTCTATTTTACTCACTTAAAAGTAATTCAAAGTGAACCAAATTAATCAAATTGTTGAATTAAACTAACAGCAATTAAACTAACGGATCCTAACTCACAAACATCTACGGCCTAACACACATCCATCTAACCTGTTCTGCATCTAACGTGGATTGTCAAAATTGGAAGAATTAAATTGCCACAACCACACAATCAAAAACTAAAAATCAAAGAAATAGAACTAATTAATTGAAGCTTGAACCGGATTGAAGTTGATATCACACTTGAAATCGTGCTACCAAATCTAAAAAATAAATAAAAGTAATTAAATAAAAATCCTACCACAATGCATGATGATAATAATGAATAAAAAAAAGTAAGAATCCTAAAAGCATGATTGAACTAGGGAGATAGAGAATAAAAATAAACTAAAAATAATGGAGAATTAAAATTCCTAATAGAGTGGAGGGATTAATGGTGATAAAAATACTAATAAAATAAAACTACTAGAAGAAGAAAGAGGTAGAGAATAAAAAGAAGAAATTAGAAACTAAAAGAATTAAGAGGTTAAGAAGAAGAAGAACACAAAAATAAAAATAAAAAATTGATACTCCCTTCTACCAAAGTTGAATTGCATGAACTAATTAGGCTTTGTATGAATGTATTTGAAGAAGCTTGAACACATGAATACTCCTACCATGGCTTCCTCTTCCAAGTCTCCAACTCTTGTCATCAACTTAGGAACTTAGACTAGAAAGCTTTAAAGCTAAACTAGAACTAAAATATTACAATCAAATTGAAGACATAAAATTAAAGCAAGAATCAAAAGCATTACAACCATGGAATTGAAATCATAAAGTCAAACTAAAACTTAGAAAGCCAAAAACTAGAAGAAGAGAAGAAGAAATTCCAATAATAATTGAACTAAAAATTGCATAAAAATTGAACTAAAATTGAATTAAAACTAACTAAAAATTAACTAGTTACAACCCAAAGGGCAAGGGGTATTTACAGGGGGGAGAGGAGAAGAGGAAAGAGAGAAGAGGTAGGAGAAATATTCCCTAAGAGAAGAGAATATTCTCTTTTCCTTCCTTCTTTACATTACTTGAATCCCAAGAAAAAAAAAATAGAAATTAAGAGAGATAAAAATCCTAGCTACATAAACCTTCTATTTTGCAAAAAGGAACTTTCTAATTTTAAACTTGTGCTTCTTTTTCTTTGTAGGTGTCTTCTCCAAGCAATGAGATCAAGGCATCTTTGACTTTTCAACCCTCTATGGATGAGAGAATATTTTTCAAAAGAAATCTATCCATAGTAAAATTCTAAAAGTGCCCTTGGAAAGTTGGAGGAGAGAGAAAGTGATGACTAGGATTCCACTCAATAAATAATAAAATACACATTCTGTCCTTCAAAAAACGTAGGGCATGGGGTGCTTCTATTACATTCTTTGCAAAAAATCACCCAGAATAGACCCAAATTTTGTCCAATTTGGAGTTCAGGAGCCCAAGATATCTCAAGTTGAAGTTTTACTGCTACAGAGCCTTCCAAATGGAATCTTTCGGCTAACAGGAAAGATAACTTTTGATAATTGTGCTAAAGCTCCTTGAATCCGAACTTCTTCTTTACTTTGTCCCCATCTAATTTTTGATAATTACAAACAAACCCCTATCATAAAAATTGAAAACAGTGGCATGCCATTTTCGCGCATCGTTACAGAAATGGCCGTAACTTCTTCGTTTTAACTCGGAATCAAGTGCCGTTTGAACCGTTGCAATGCTAACTCGACGGGCTACGCATCCATACTATTAATACCTCAAAATTTTGCTAAGGGGCCCACTGTAATCATGTTCAAATTTGACTTATTAGCGTGATTCTTTCAGTTCTCAATCCAAACTTTATTTTCTCGACTCCTGGGCGCTTCCGGCTACTGCCAAACACCACTAAACAACTTAAAAACGTTTTCTTAGCATCATTTGCTCCATTTTCACAAGAATTCACCTAAAACCTAAAAACACAAACAAAAACCTCGAGTAGCTCCGTTCCAAGTATAAAAATGCATGCTTTATGGCCCTAAGATTTCACACATAAATGTGCTCATCAGATTCCCCACATTTGAACATTACTTGTCCTCAAGTAAACAAAAACAAAAAAACTAATCTAGAATGCAAAAATCCTAACTCACTTTCGTAGGAATCACGGTTGCACTTAGCATGTGCAACAAGCCTTTAAACCCCAAGGTTACCCCTAGTGGACGAGTTTTGTCTCGTGGGTGTTTGCAGTGAATGTACACCCAAAATTCATTAAGAAAAAGAATGCTGTAAATTTTAATCATGGCATAAGTAGCATAGTGCACACAAGCTCTAAGAAGGCTCAACTAAAGATCAAGGAGCCAATGATTCCCCCACACTTGAATTTTATCACCCCACATCAATTCAAGTAACAAGCATGCATCAAGATTAAGAGATCTCCGGATATCTTCTGAACACTACTCACCTTCAGGTAAACCACTCATAGCAACGATGGAACCAATGACTTAGGCTTTGAGTATTTTTAACCATACTTTCTTTTCAGGCATTAAGATAATAGCTTTTCTTTCACAATAGTAAACTCTATTTCTACTCCACTACGGTTCCCTAAATGACATGGTGGAGCATACACCACACACCCAAGTACTTGGTAGCTTCACATTTCGCATATATCCATGAAGACTTTGAGACATTGATGCAAGAGTTTCTTTTTTTTTTTTTGAGTTTCCTTCCAAAGAATTTTGAATAAGTCACCCTGCTTCCTGAGGCAACAGTGCCTGTCTAGTTCCAAGGAATTCCACTTTTCTTTCTTGTTATTATTTTTTTTTTTTTCATTCACTTTCACTTTCATGCCTTGCCTTGCCATAAACAAATTGGTCTCAACTATTAGCCAAACGATCAAAGGGGCCATAAAGCATATAGAGGAATCTAGCCATCAAATGAAATCATGCTCATATTTTTCAATTCAATCCCTCTCACCGGATACATACCAATTACCGTCCTTGAAAAGGGATTTTTATTATTATTTAGTACGCTAGGGCACCTAATTCCCTCTTTCTCTCACTTCGTAATCAAAGAAAAGTATGCACAAAACCAAACTACCCCCACAATCAAAATTCACCAATTAAGTCCAACACATCCCCCCCCCCCACACACTTAATTCATGCAGTGTCCTCAATGCATGCAAAAAAGAAAGAGTAAGGACAAGGGTGGGGATGAGGGGACTTACCAGATATAATCAACAAAGAGGATCATGAAGAGTCATGAGCTCTACAAAAGGTACTTGGGGTAGCAATAGAAATCTCAATCCATGGCCGGTAAATGTAGAGCTTCAAAACCAGAAAATACTTGACCATGAATTTTAGTAAAGCGAGAAATAATATAGAAGTTAAGCATAAATGATAAATACCCAACAGAAAAATCTGTCCACATGGGATAGTGGAAAATGAAAGCAGTGAACAATAGTCCATGTAGACAAATCCTCCCATTCCCTCCTATGGTCAATGCATAATGCATGTCATTATCGTAAAAACCAACCAAGAATGGATCGTAGTAAGCATCAAAAGGATCATGAATATCAGTAACCTCATCAAAATAAACATAAAAAATGGGAGATTTACTCAAATCAATCCTAGCAATAAAATTATCCGCCCTTTGCATAACTTGGTTTTCCAAATAAGGATCATGATAATAAGCTTGAAGAGCATCATGACTAACATTGTCCTCCTCAATAAAATCATCAAACGTAGGAGGTTTGGACCAATCAACGTACGGGATAAAACAATCCTCAGAATGACAATTATCTGGGTTTAGGAACGGAGGAGATCGAATTTCTTGGGTTTCTATGCTATCATGAAAATCTGATTCTAAATCAGTAGAAACACTAGGCTCACTAAAATAAAAAATTTCAGGCAAAAGTTGGACTTCCCCAGATGGCTCATCAAACTTCGCTTCACTAACATCTTTAGGAGACTCAATCTTAACACATAAATCATCATGAAAATCATCTTGTTGGGAGTGACTCTCATTAACTTCAAACTGGGGTAGTGGACTTTCAACATCACTAAACTGGGGATGGGGTGGTTCAGGCTGACTAGGTAATGTACCCGTTTCCTCCTCTTGCACCATGGTGATCAGTTGAAAGAGTTGCTTCTCCATGGAATTGTGGCTTATCGTGAGAAGGGCTATGTGTTTCCCAATCTCACTCAGTCTAGCCTCCTCATCCATTTTTTAAAACTCAGGGGGTTGGTGATATGGTTCAAGGAGAAGTGGCCCATTGAGATTCAATGGAGGGTTGGGCATTGAAGGACCAAACTGACCATGGTATTGGAAATTGGGTGGTCCAGCTTGGTTATTCCATTGATCCCATGAGAAATTGGGATGATCACTCCACCCCTGATTATAAGTGCAAAAAGAATTGTACTGAAATAGAGAACTCACATTCTCATCACCATAGCTACCCCCATAAAAATTAGGGCATTCGTCCATAACATGGATAGCCTGGGGATGTGACCAATCAAAATTTTCTAAAAGCCCATAGTTAGGTTGGGGAACGGAATTGTACTGAGGTGGTGCAAAGTGGTTCTCTAACTCACTATTGTTGGCCGCTCTAGCCTGTTTAAACCTTTCCCCCAAAGTCATAGGTGGAAGTGCACCTCCCATTATTCCAAACATGCATAAACCAACCACCTATCCAAAATTTAGGTCTCCCTAAAATTATTATTATTATTATTATTTTTGGATTTTAAGAAAAATAAAAGGACTATAAAAAATCACTAACAAAAGCACTCACTATGTTGCTTTCCTGTAATCAAAGTTGGTCACCTCCAAAGATAAGTCACATGCTAATTCATCCAACCAACTCAAGATGTAGTATCATAGGCAACTTAATCCTATGAGGGACACCAAAAGAGGCTGGGTTTGAGTATAAGAAGAACTTTAGATTGGGCGCACAGTCTTTGAAACAGAAGAGAGACAAGATGAGGTTTTTAAAAACTGGTTTTTTTTTTTTAGAAGAAAAGGAAAAGAGAATAAAAACTAAACACTCCGAATTACTTAAAAATCAAAAAAATAAAGTGGACAATAATCTCCTCGGCAACGGCGTCAAAAACTTGTTTGCACAAAATAAAAATCACAAGCGTATGGATCAATCGTAGCTACGGGTCGAACTCAAGGAGATGTACGCCACTCTATTTTACTCACTTAAAAGTAATGCAAAGTGAACCAAATTAATTAAATTATTGAATTAAACTAACGGATCCTAACTCATAAGCATCTACGGCCTAACACACTTCCATCTAACCTATTATGCATCTAATGCGGATTGACGAAATTGGAGGAATTAAATTGCCACAATCACACAATCAAAAACTAAAAATCAAAGAAATAGAACTAACTAATTGAAGTTTGAACCGGATTGAAGTTGATATCACACTTGAAATGATGCTATCAAATCTGAAAAATAAACAAAAGTAATTAAATTAAAATCCTACCACAATGCATGATGATAATAGTGAATAAAAAAAATTAAGAATCCTAAAAGCATGATTGAACTAGGGAGATAGAGAATGAGAATAAACTAAAAATAATGGAGAATTAAAATTCCTAATATAGTGGAGGGATTAATGGTGATGAAAATACTAATAAAATAAAACTACTAGAAGAAGAAAGAGGTAGAGAATAAGAAGAAGAAATTAGAAACTAAAAGAAATTAAGAAGTTAAGAAGAAGAAGAACACAAAAATAAAAATAAGAAATTGATACTCCCTTCTACCAAAGTTGAATTGCATGAACTAATTAGGCTTTGCATGAATGTATTTGAAAAAGCTTGAACACTTGAATACTCCTACCATGACTTCCTCTTCCAAATCTCCAAGTCTTGTCATCAACTTAGGAACCTAGACTAGAAAGCTTTAAAGCTAAACTAGAATTAAAATATTACAATCAAATTGAAGAAATAAAATTAAAGCATGAATCAAAAGCATTACAACCATGGAATTAAAATCATAAAATCAAACTAGAACTTAGAAAGCCAAAACTAGAAGAAGAGAAAAAGAAATTTCACTAATAATTGAAATAAAAATTGCATAAAAATTGAACTAAAACTGAATTAGAACTAACTAAAAATTAACTAGTTACAACCCAAAGGGCAAGGGGTATTTATAGGGAGAAGAGGAGAAGAGGGAAGAGAGAAGAGGTAGGAGAAATTTTCCCTAAGAGAAGCGAATATTCTTCTCTTCTCCTTCCTTCTTTACATTACTTGAATCCCAAGAAAAATGAGAAAAATAGAAACTAAGAGAGATAAAAATCCTAGCTACATAAACCTTATATTTTTTCAAAAAGTAACTTTTTAATTCTAAACTTGTGCTTCCTTTTCTCTGTAGATGTCCTCTCCAAGCAATGAAATCAAGGCATCTTTGACTTTTCAACCTTTCATGGATGAGAGAATATTTTTCAAAAGAAATCTATCCACAGTAAAATTCTAAAAGTGCCCTTGGAAAGTTGGACGAGAGAGAAAGTGATGACTATGATTCTACTCAACAAATAATACAATACACATTCTGTCTTTCAAAAAATGTAGAGCATGGGGTGCTTATATAGGCCTCACTATTGCATTCCTTGTGAAAAATCACCCAAAATAGACCTAAATTTTGTCCAATTTGGAGTTCGGGAGCCCAAGATATCTCAAGTTGAAGTTTTACTACTCCAGAGCCTTCCAAATGGAATCTTTCGGCTAACAGGAAAGATAACTTTTGATAATTGCACTAAAACCCCTTGAATCTGAACTTCTACTTTACTATGTCTGCTACCAATTTTCAATAATTACAAACAAACTCCTATCATAAAAATTGAAAACAGTGGCATGCCATTTTCACGCATCGTTACGAAAATGGCCATAACTTCTTCATTTCAACTTGGAATCAAGTGCCGTTTGAACCGTTGCAAAACTGACTCGACGGGCTACGCATCCATACTATTAACACCTCAAAATTATGCTAAATAACCCACTGTAATCATATTCAAATTTGACTTATTAATGTGATTCTTTCAGTGCTCAATCCAAACTTGATTTTCTCGACTCCTGGGCACTTCCGGCTACTGCCAAACACCACTAAACAGCTTAAAAATAATTCCTTAGCAACATTTGCTCCATTTTCATAAGAATTCACCTAAAACCTGAAAACACAAACAAAAACCTCGAGTAGCTCCGTTCTAAGTATAAAAATGGATGCTCTATGGCCCTAAGATTTCACACATAAATGTGCTCATCAGCCTCATTGGCTACTTATACTCTGTTATATGGCAGCTCTAGACTACCCTCTCATCCCATCATTTTCATCTTACTCAGTGTAGTTTTATCCAAGAGAGTATCATGTGGTCCTCTCCATTCATCGACTAATGGCTAATGGCACTCAAAAGTGAAGCAACAACTTGGTGATCAGTTTGGTGCAGGGTAGATTTTCCTCCTCAGGGTGATCCACCCGATACACCCTGGTTTGGACTATAATATTGGGAGACATAAGAGGTGCCAGGTGTAAAGATAATAGGCACAGTAACTTTGCAAGTTCGCCACCTATAAAGGAAATAATCGAACATTAGGAATCATGTATTTAGGTACTAATCAATGTAAAATATCAATACACAAAAACTTGAAGGTTTAGTAGTCTACCTAATTGTTGTGCTACCTGGAAAGATCAAAAGTCATCGGCAATGACCCAAATATCTGATATGACCTTGGCATCCTTAAAGTTTCCCTACAAATCCTCGCGTCCCTCAGATTGGAACCAATGGGCATCATAGACCTAAGAGGGAAGTTGATCCCTTGCACCTCTCCTTGGGACCATTATTGACCTACACACATGTAAAAGATCAAGCAAGGGGTTAAGAAACCATACACGAAGCAACTGGCATTGTGTCATGTGTGAAGTGTTTTGCAAGGATATTAAATATTTAAGGAAGAAAATACAGAAAAACATGGGAATCGAAGGAAATTCAAATTTTGGTCAAATGTGAAGTCCCAAATTTGAAGTGAACTTGTGGGTCGTGGTGGAACAACCTAACATACATCTAGATAACCTACCACATCATGAAAGTCCTAATTATCAATTGGGAAAAACCAAAAATCCAAGTAATGGAGTTGGGGGTTTGCAATTTCACATGGAAAAGTGATGCACCAATGTGTATTCGATGTTTAAGCACTCGAACAAACATTGGCAAGGAAACACCAATTGCTGATTCTAGTAGCTCTTAAAATTGTTTTTAAATAATGACAAATATAACCATGGGTGCTTGATACCGGTTGGATTTTGACTTTTCAAAAATAATAAATAAATAAAAATAATAATATATATTTCTCTTTCCAATCTTATATTATTACACCTTTGAATCAAAGTTGCTGGTTTTAACTATTGAACTGTTCTTTGTAACATTTGTTAATGTATGGGTAATTGTGCATGTATATACCCTTGTCATGCATGATCGAAATACATGTACTTATATTCAGATGATTCCTTCTCAGGAATCAATAATGGTTTGCACTAGAAGCCAAGCCGATGGAGATCCAACATCCCCACCAAGGGAGGCAGTCAGGACCTCTAACCCCATGATGCCTGCTAACCAACCTCCCTTCACCACTCATGACATCACTACCATGGTGAGTGATATGATGAGAAGTTTTCAGCAGCAGCAAAGCAAGTTTATGGAGGATATGTTAGCGGCCATAAGAGAACAACAACAAGGGTTCATGGCTAAAGTGAATGCTCGATTCCAATTTGCACACCAGACACAAGTCGTGCTGGTGAATCCTTCAGTATTTGTTGCACCATCTGCAATCGACACCCCAAAGCGGGAAATTCGATGTTATAACTACAACAAAAGGGGGCATAAGTTCAGAGATTGCACGAATCATAAGCGTGGGCCTAGGTGCTTACCATATCTGCAGACCATTGTTCCCATGCAGCTACAACCAAACGACGGACCTCAGGAGCGTATTCCCCATGACTACAGAGGATGGAGGGTCATCTTGGGGCATCGTGACTGGAGACCCTGAATTTTACCACCCCCCCTAACGATGACGATGATTGGACGCAGATGACTCCCCAAAAACCAACACTGTATTAGAAAACATCTCCACTCACCCCGTAAAGCATACATTGTGCGCACAACCCCCCCAGATTGCCTTGAACAGCCCGTGCAACCCCACAAGGCAGCGTCATGATCACGGCCCCATAAGGCAATGCCCCACACTGCGCAGCCCCTCCTATGCGGTGCCATGTGCGCACTGCTACCCTGCCGCACAGCTCCACTGCCTGGATGGGCCTACCGTGCGACGCCTAGATCTGGATTTTTCTCATTTTTTTCTCTACCGCAGCCCTGGTATACAGCCCCACACATTTCCCACGGTGCCGTCGAACCCAAAATTTGCCTATAAAAAGGAGGTCACCACCCTCATTTGCATAATCCATGTTTGTGGGAGAGGGGGCACCCCTAGAGCTCTAATTTTCTAGTTTTTTTGCTTATTTCCTTGTTTTGGGGCTCTTCCCCAACCCGATTTCGAGCCTTCAAGCCTCATCCCTCCGTCCGAAGTCCGGGCTATCTGGGTCTAGCTTCCTTGACCCCTTTTTGCCCAAATCTTGGAAACCTCCCGTGGCATAGCCACTCGATCCGGCCTTTGAGCCTTTAGTTTCCAAAGCCTTGGAATGCCGTTATTCTGCCCAAGATCTTGAGATCTGACACTCACAAGCTGTTACTCTATCCGACGAAGGGACAAAACCAATCTTTTGTCTCCACTTGAGCTGGGGGATGCTGTCCATCTCGTATAATTGCATTTACTTAAAGCGTACAGGTATATGTTCCTTCTGTTAACTTTTTTATTCCAGTATGATGTAGTCTTTTCAAGTATTCTCGTGTAGTGTACAGTAGTTAGTGCAACATAGTTTAATAATTAAATAGATTGTGTATCATTATTTAGTCATACATGTGGGGATAGGACATTCATAAAAGGGAGAATATTCAAAAACAAGCATCTAATAGAAAGACCAGTTAATCCGAGCGAGGTAGGCGCTAAAAAATTGGATTTGGAGGATACTATTAATGAGCCTTGTAAGCTAAATGTAGTATATACTTGTGGCGTGTGGCTCAAGGCTTAAGGAGTAAAAGTTTTGGATAAGGTAAACGAAAGCTCTTGAATCTTTTGAAATTTTTAGTGGTATAAATTTTGAGTTCGATATTCATGGGCCTTTACTACCCTAAACTTTGGGCTAAATTGAGCCTGAATTTGTTGCGGGCCACATGCATAAGTGAATCTAGACAGTTCAGCCCAAACTGAAAGCTAAGCTGATTTTTAGGAGTTAAGATCCTTGTCTGTTCGAAGTTTTAGAAATGCCAAATTTCGAGGGCAAATTTCCTTATAAGGCGGGGGGAATGTTACACTCATGCCCAAAATCCAGGGCTAATTTGAACTTTCATAGTGGGTGTTGCCCCGGAGACTAATGGCATCAGTGATTCATGAGATGTTACAGTCATGAGGTCAATTGAAAATAATGACAATTCCTCATGTATGTGCCATGGTGCGAAGAAGACTGTAGGAAAATACCAAAGCCCTGTTGGGTGAGCTAAAAGTAAGAAACTTCACTTAACCATGCACAATTAAGTAATGGCATGTGATGCATATAAATCATAGCATTTATGCCTGGAAGTATGTACGAGTGTACTGGAGAAAATCCCAGGTCAATCGGATTTGAAATGAGTACTCGAATACCATACCTTGGATCACAAGGAACACAATTGACGAGCACATTAAAGTGTGAAATCTTAGGGTCATAAGCATGCATTTTACTCACATTTTACGGAGCTACTCGGGTATTTTTTTGTGTTTTTCTGGTTTTAGGTCCTTTTGGTCATTTTATGCTATCGGGAGCTGAATCTCCAAATTTACACGTAAAGCTACCCAATGTTTTTTCAAGGCTGTGTTTAGAACTAAAATTTATGCTAGATGAACGTGACAGAATTCAAGTACGCATTCGTTTAGGCCATCATGCGAGCAATTATCATTTTTGGGCTATAAAAGAATAATGGGCCAGAAATGAGCTGAAATGCAAGCCCGGGCCAGTCTAAATTTTTGGAGAGTTATATTTGGCATCAAGGAAGACAATTATGATCAAGGGTTGAGATTTCTCCATGCCATATCCATCCCATTCCAGCCCAGTGTTTGACATGCTATGGACCTAGTGACGACATGTGATGCATGAATTTCACTCCTACACTTTCTCCCTCCTCCGGTTCAATTAATTAGTGCAATGGCTCAATTAATGGTTAAATTGTTGAATTGGTTCAATTTATTCGAGTGGGTTCAAGTGAACCAAACCAAGATTTGGTTCTCACAAGTGATTCAACTATCAAGCAAGTAGCCAAGTTGGGACTAAGGAGGACTCATCAAAATCATGGGCTCTTGTGGGGCCAGAAGGAAGAAAAAAAAAAAAGGAAGGAAGAGAGAAAATCTCTCCTCACCAAAACATGGACAGCAGCCCCACCCTCTTGTCCGTGAATGGAAAAAGAAGAAATAGAAGAAGGAAAGAAATCACAGACTCTCTCTCTCTCTCACAATGCCACCTCTCCTCCTATTCTCTCTATCTCTTTCACACTCTTCCCACTCACATTTCTCTCTCCCTCTTTCCTAACTTCTTTCACACCCATCACTCTCACGGACTCGCTCTCTCTCTCACCATTCCATCTCTCACCTTGCCATCTCTCACGGACTCTCTGACTCTCTCTAACCATTCCATCTCTCACCTTTCCATCTCTCACAGACTCTCTCTCTCTCTCTCTCTCTCTCTCTCACCATTCCACTCTCTAAACTGTGCTCACCTTCCTCCCCTTGATCTAATCCTGGCCCTCCATCTCACCTACTTTGTGTAAACCCTAAATCCTCTTACACACCTTTATATACCCCTTTGTAAAAATGTAGAGGGCATGCTTAGCTTTGAATTTTTATTTTTTTTTATTCTTCTCACTCTCCCATGAATTCTTTTAGGCTCTTTCTTTCCCTACCCCCTTGCTCATGTGTTGAGCTCATCTTTTAGTCTTTTAATTTTTGTTCTTCATTGTAATATATTTCAAGTTTAATGCAAGTTTGATTTATATGCTTTCTTAGAATTAGTTTTATTTTCAATTTTGAATTGAAGCTTTGTAATTTTTTTTTTTTTTTTTATGCAAATTTAATTTCAGCCTTTCCTTGCTTTCAAGTTTAATTTTACATGCTTTCTAGTTTAGATCTAGATCTAGATTCAATTTCATTCCAGTTTTAAGCTCTCTACCTTTAGGGATTCTAGTTCCAGTGACAAGGATTAGGGTTTCAAGAGAAGGAGAGTGTGTTCTTCATCGACTTTTATTCAAGATTCAAGTGTGGATTCGTCATCATCATCAACATCAAGTTTCAATTTCAGCAAAGGGAGTATTTGGTCCAATTTCTATTTCTTTCTTATTCTTCACCTTAGCTTATGTTCTTCTAATTTGGTTTTCAGATCTACATACATGCAATGCAAATTTGTTTATGGTGATTCAAGCAATTCGATTTCAGTAGAGTAGATCAAGCTTCTGCAGTTTGTTCTCAAGAAAGGTATAATTTCATCTCCTAGATTTAGGTCCTTAGAATTTTTAAAATTCAATTGCAGTTTTAGGTTAGTATTAAGTTTTCAAAATTAGGTCTTTTTATTTATGCTTGTGGATGTGTTATTTTATACGATCATTGCTTAGCTTAGATCATTTCAATTCCCACGTTCAAATTTCATGTTAGTCTCATTTTAAGCTAGATGTGAATATGTTAGGATGTAGATTGCGTGGTTAAGTCGTTTATGTCGTCGATGCATGTTTAAGTTCGTAGTTGCACTATGTCAGCCAATTTGTTCACTTTGTGTTGCTTGAGAAAGTTAAATAAAGTGGTTTATCTCCTCGTGTTCGACCCGTAGTTACGATTGACCCGTACGCTTGCGGTATGTTTTTTTTTAGCTCAAACATGTTTTTGCACCAGCTTTCAAGTTTGATGCAAGTTTGATTTATATGCTTTCTTAGAATTAGTTTTATTTTCAGTTTTGCATTGGAGCGTTGTAATATATATATATATATATATATATATATATATATATATATATATATATATATATATATATATATATATATTTTATGCAAATTTAATTTCAGCCTTTACTTGCTTTCGAGTTTAATTTTACATGCTTTCTAGTTTAGATCTAGATCTAGATTTAGTTTCATTCCAGTTTCAAGCTCTCTACGTTTAGGGATTCTAGTTCAAGTGACAAGGATTAGGGTTTCAAGAGAAGGAGAGTGTGTTCGTCATCGGCTTTTATTCAAGATTCAAGTGTGGATTCGTCATCATCATCAACATCAAGTTTCAATTTCAGCAAAGGGAGTATTTGTTTCAATTTCTATTTCTTTCTTCTTCTTCACCTTAGTTATGTTCTTCTAATTTGGTTTTCAAATCTACATACATGCAATGTAAATTTTTTTATGGTGATTCAAGCAATTCGGTTTCAGTAAAGTAGATCAAGCTTCTGCATTTTGTTCTCAAGAAAGGTATAATTTCATCTCCTAGATTTAGGTCCTTAGAGTTTTTAAAATTCAATTGCAGCTTTAGGTTAGTATTAAGTTTTCAAATTAGGTCTTTTATTTATGCTTGTGGATGTGTTATTTTATACGATCATTGCTTAGTTTAGCACATTTCAATTCCCTCGTTCAAATTCCATGTTAGTCTCATTTTAAGCTAGATGTGAATGTATTAGAATGTAGATTATGTGATTAGGTCGTTTATGCGGTAGATGCATGTTTAGGTTTATTGTTGCACTATATCAGCCAATTTGTTCACTTTGCGTTGCTGAAGAAAGTTAACTAAAGTGGCTTATCTCCTCGTGTTCGACCCGTAGCTACGATTGACCCATACGCTTGTGGTATTTTTTTTTAACTCAAATAAGTTTTTGGCACCGTTGCCGGGGAGATAATTGTCCATTTTATTTTTTCCTCTTGAGTAATTCGATGTGATTTTATTTTCTTTTGTTTTGTTTTCTAAAAAAAGAAAAAAAGAGAACGTCATCTTATTTCTCTTCTGTTTCAAAGGATGTGTACTCAATCCAAAATTTTTCATATGCCTAAACCCAGCCAATCTTGGTGTACCTCATGGGGTTTCATCACCCTTGACGCTACCCCTTGATTCGTTTGGGTGGTTTGGATTGGCATGTGACCTATTTTTTGAGGTGACCAACTTTGATAACAAGAAAGCAACATAGTGAGTGTCTTTGTTTGAAAACAAACGTATAGTAGTCCTCCACTCTACATCAGAATCCACTTGGAGTCGCACGTAGGTAGCTAGTGAAGGCTATACAGATTCATTTACTGTCAACCTATATGGCAACCTTACAGTTTTGGAATCATTGTTTCAACCTTTGAGGGGTAGATGCACCAACTATCTTGAACTCCCTTGTCTTTTTAGTGTTTTTTTTTTCTTTCTAGTTTTTTTATTTTTCTTTATAAATAAAAAAAAAAAAAAAAGGGAGACTTCTTAATTTGTTTAGGTGGCTAATGTGTGGACCTGTGACTTAACCAACCGTCTTGTTAAAATACCATCTCCACCACCTTTGACCATGGTTGACCAACCTCAGCCTAGGACTCTTAAGGATAGGTTCTACTCTACTAGGGCTGCACAGCCTTCCTGCATTAGTTTACCAGTTGCTACAGGAAATAATTATGAACTCAAGACCAACTTTATTAGTATGTTGCCCCTTTTCCATGGGATGGCCAATGAAGATGTCTATCTCTTCCTTAGGGAATTTGAGGAGGTTTGTGTTCTGACTAAAGTCCAAAATTTATTTGATGATGCAGTTAGACTACGGTTTATAACCTTTGCTCTGAAGGACCATGCCAAGAAGTGGCTCTATAGACTGCCGACTAATTCCATTACTACATGGGATTAATTTACAATTATCTTCTTGAGAAATTTTTTCCCTCTCCACAAAACCAATAAACTCAAGAGTGACATTCTTCAATTTAGGCAGAAACCATATGAGTCATTCTCTAAATTCATGGAAAGGTTCTAGGATCTCCTATTAGAATGCCCTCACCATGGTATTGACTTGTGGTAAATTTGCCAAATCATTTATGAGGACATTGACTTTTAGACTAAGCAACTTTTAGAGTTTATGTGTCCTATCGGATTTACCTCTTTTACTGATGAGAATGAGGCTTGGATATTTTTAACCAAATTGGCTGATAAGACTAGGGAATGGGAATCCACCCAAGAGGCTGAAAGGACAAGGGTTACCTCATTGAGGGTGTTCTAGCCAAAGAAGCCAAATTAGATAGCCTCATCAGAAGGTTGGAATCCATAGTTCCTAAGGAGCCCGTCCTGGTTAACCAAGTCAACCATGTCTCCATGTGCAGTTGGTACCATACATCAGGCCATCTTGTGGAGGAATACCCCAACACCTTTGTAGGTAATTCTAACACTGAGAATGTAAGTGCTCTTTACCAGAATAATCCATATAGAAACATTTACAATCCAGGATGGAGAAATCACCCAAATTTCTCCTGGAATCAAGGGAACCAAGTAGGCCCATCTAACTATCACCATCAAAGCCAACTTGGTCTCCAAAGGCCCAATTTTGCACCACAAAACCCAAATCTGTCTCCTCATTCCCTTCCCCCTCTTCCTCATTTAGGACCTCCAATAAATTCTGCTAGGCCACCTCTCTTTCCACCTTATCAGCAACCCCATGGGTTTACCAATACAGGAGAGGCAGAAAGAATAAGTGAGCTGGAGAAAAAAATAGCCCTTCTCATGACAAGCCACAATACTATGGAAAAGCAACTGACCCAACTTGTTACAATCATGCATAAGAGAGAAAAAGAGAAATTGCCTAGCCAACCTAAGCCGAATCCTAGACATCAGACTCTAATTCAGCAAGGCACCCAAGCTCCTCAGCTTAATGTTGCACAAGGTCAACAACATCTAGGGCCCTCCAACCAGATTAATGCAATATATGCTTTACGGAGTAGCCGTGAGTATCAACAAGTTAGTACCCCTCAGTCTTTACCATCTGACATTCCTATTGACTCTCCTCCTACTGATGAGGTCGTTATAGTGTCTTCTGTTCCAAGTTCGTCTGATGAACCTGAAGAAATTCAAAATGATTTGATTGAAACCAAAGATGATTCTTTTGAGAAAGTTAAAGGAAGCACCCCTGAAAGAGTGTATACTCCACCTGCCCCATTCCCAAATAGGTTGGTCAGCAAGAAATCTCCTTCTGTGGAGAAAATTCTTTCTGTTTTTAAATAGGTTCAGGTGAACATCTCTTTGTTGGATGCCATAGCCCAGGTCCCCGCTTATGCAAAAGTCCTCAAAGACTTATGTACCCAGAAGTGGACCACCAATGTGCCCAGAAAGGCATTCTTGGCTGCTCACATTAGTTCTCTCATCGCACAGCCAGTAGCAGCCAAGCATAAGGACTCAGGGAGCCCCACTATATCTTGCATTATAGGCAATACTACTATTGATCATGCCTTATTGGACCTTGGTGCAAGTGTGAACCTGTTATCTTTTCATGTCTACCAACAATTGGGATTGGGAGAACTGAAACCTACTAGAATCACCCTTTAGCTCGCAGATAGATCGATAAAAACTCCTAAAGGGTTGGTTGAGGATGTCCTACTTAAGGTTGGGAAATTTGTATTCCCTGTGGATTTCATTGTCCTAGATACCCGACCTATTACAAACTTAAAGGACCAAATCCCTATCATCTTGGGTAGATCATTCCTTGCAATTAGCAATGCTTTAATCAATTGTAGGAATGGTCTCATGAAATTATCTTTTGGCAACACATCTGTAGATTTTAATGTGTTTAGGTTGGGCAAGAAACCCAGTATAGATGAGGAGGTACATATGCTTTAGGGATTCCCCGACGACGTTGAAACTTTCTTTGAAATTGATTTTGATTCAGAATTTTAGAGTATAAGGAGGAATTAGAAGGTGTTGATGATACCATCTAGTCTAAGGTTTGGAGCATCCAACCGCCTATGGAGCCCCTTGGACCCCTATCCACCTCCATTCCTAAACCCTCCATTATTGAGCCTCCCACATTAGAGTTGAAAGAGTTGCCCTCCAACCTAAAATATGCCTTCCTAGGACAAGATTAGACTCTCCCTATCATTATTGCCTCTGATCTGACTTCTAGTCAAGAAGAAGAGTTGATCAAGCTCCTGAAAGAACATAAAGAAGCCATAGGTTGGTCCATGACGGATATCAAAGGTATTAGCCTCTCCATTGTTCAGCATCATATACATCTTATGGAGGGTTCCAAGCCCTCAAGAGAACCACAAAGGAGGGCTAATCCTGCCATAAAAGAGGCAATCAAGAAAGAGGTCCTAAAGTGCTTGGACCATGGGAT
Organism: Telopea speciosissima; assembly: GCF_018873765.1. NCBI lineage: Eukaryota > Viridiplantae > Streptophyta > Magnoliopsida > Proteales > Proteaceae > Telopea > Telopea speciosissima. The sequence continues at coordinate 45,130,503 of NC_057922.1, read as the reverse complement.
CATCTACCCCATTTCTAATAGCCAGTGGGTGAGTCCAGTGCAGGTAGTACCTGAGAAATCTGGTGTCACTGTAGTTGCTAATGCCGATAATGAATTGATTCCAACCCGTGTCCAAACAGGGTGGAGACTGTGCATTGACTACAGAAAACTGAATGCAGCAATATGGAAGGACCACTTCCCTTTGCCTTTTATTGACCAGATGTCAGAAAGGCTAGCAAGACATGAGTATTATTACTTCCTTGATGGATACTCTGTCTATAACGAGATCCCTATTGCCCTTGAAGACCAACATAAGACCACGTTCACATGCCCTAATGGAACCTTTGCTTATCGGCGTATGCCCTGTAGGCTTTGCAATGACCCTGCTACATTCCAGCTGTGCATGATGAGTATCTTCTCTGATATGGTAGAGCACTTTCTGGAAGTATTTATGGATGACCTTTCTATTCATGGCTCTACCTTTACTGACTGTTTGCATCACCTTTCTTTGGTTTTAAAAAGTTGCAGAGAGAAGAATCTAGTCTTAAACAGGGAGAAATGCCATTTTATGGTAAAACAGGGCATAGTACTTGGACATTAGTATCCAAAAAAAGAATATGGGTTGATAGAGCCAAAGTGGATTTCATTGCTAATTTGCCACCACCCAAGAGTGTGAAGGATATCCGATCATTCTTGGGGCATGTTGGCTTCTATAAAAGATTCATCAAGGATTTCAATAAGTTAGCTAGACCCCTCACTACCTTGCTTGCAAAGGACCACCCCTTTAATTTCTCTCCTAAGTGTCATGAGAGTTTTGAAAAGTTGAAGAAGGAATTGACCACAACCCCCATCATTCATGCTCCTATCTAGGCTGAACCATTTGAGCTTATGTGTGATGCGTCAGACTTTGCTATTAGTGCTGTCCTAGGTCAAAGACTAAATAAATTACCCACTATGATCTACTCTGCTAGTAGAACTCTAAACGATGCCCTGCTCAATTACACTACCACTGAGAAGGAATTTTTAGCTGCAATTTTCTCTTTGGAGAAATTTTGCTCATACTTAGTTGGTTCACATGTTATTGTTTATACTGACCATTCTGCCATTAAGTATCTCCTGGGTAAGAAAGATGCCAAAGCCTGACTCATCCGTTGGGTTTTGCTTCTTCAAGAGTTTGAATTAGAGATAAGGGATAAGAAAGGGACGAAAAACTTGGTTACAAACCACCTATCCCGCCTACCCAATGCAAGGAAGGATGACTGCCCATTAGTGAGCATTTTCCTGATGAGCAATTATTGGCCATTATGAATGAACCTTGGTATGCTGACATTGTGAACTACCTTAGTGACGGGTGTGACACCTGACCATTGGTCCACCCAAGAAAAATACCGGTTTCATTCACAGGTAAAATTTTTCTTTTGGGATGACCCTTACTTATTCAAGACAAGTCTTGATCAGATCATCAGGAGATGTGTCCCTGAGCATGAGCAAATTCCTATTCTACTGTTTTGTCATGATCATGCTTGTGGGGGTCATTTTGGTCCCAAAAAAATGGCTGATAAAGTCATTTAGTCCGGTTTTTACTGGCCTACCCTTTTTAGGGATGCTTTCCTTTATTGCAAGGCTTGTAAAGCTTGTCATCTTTAGGCCGAGTAACTAGGAGAAACATGATGCCCCTAAATCCTATTCTTGTTGTGGAAATTTTTTATATTTGGGGTATTGACTTTATGGGACCGTTCCCAAACTCTTTTGGGAATTTGTATATTTTACTGGAGGTAGATTACGTTTCCAAATGGATAGAGACCATAGCTTGAAAATCTAATGGCCACAAAGTGGTGGTCAAATTTCTTAAAGAGCATATCTATTCCCGCTTTGGTACACCACGTGCTTTAATTAGTGATAGGGGTAAACATTTTTGCAATAGACTCTTCAAGGCCCTCATGAAGAAATATGGGATCACCAATAAATTGGCCACCCCTTATCACCCCCAAACTAGTGGCCAAGTGGAAGTGTCTAATAGGCAAATCAAGCAGATCTTAGAGAAAACCGTTAATCCCAATCGCAAGGATTGGTCTAACCGATTGGTAGATGCCTTGTGGGCTCATCGGACCACATACAAGACTAATCTTGGTCAATCTCCCTACTGTCTGGTGTATGGGAAAGCATATCATCTACCGGTTGAGTTAGAACAGAAGCATTTTGGGCCATCCAGAAATTGAATTTTGATCTGTCTGATGCTGGAACACATCGAAGACTCCAACTATCTAAGGTTGAGGAACTTCGAAATGATGCCTATGACAATGCTCGAATTTATAAGGCAAAGAACAATGCCTTCCATGATAAAAATATTCTCCAAAAATCATTTCAAGTAGGCAACAAGGCCTTGCTTTATAATTCAAGATTGCATCTCTTCCCTAGTAAGTTGAGATCCCGTTGGGATGGCCCATATATTGTTCATAAAGTGTTTTCACATAGTGCTATTGAGATTTTGAATCCAAGCAATGATGGGATTTTCAAAGTCAATGGGCAGCGCCTTAAGCCCTATTTGGAGTTGCTAAAGATTTTTGAAGAGGTCATGGATCTCCACGAGCCTCTCTATATTGAGCATTCATGAACAAATCAGGTATGCCCCTCTTCTTTGTCCTTGTTTTTATTTCTGCATGCATTGAGGACACTGCATAATTTAAGTATGGGGGGATTTCATTGAATTGTAGTCTTTATTTTGGTTCGAGAGCGAGTGTGTAGCATCTTTAGTTTACTTTTCTGAAGACTCTGAGAGCATCCAAATATCTGGCACTTTGAAGTAAAAAAAATTCCGCACTGAGGAGGGAATTGGAATATACCGATCAAAGGGATTTTAAATTCCTTTATAGTACACTGTCTACTGAGAGAGCCGATTTTGTTAATCATCATATTTACACGAGTTTTGGTTAGGTGCTAAGGTTGAACCATGATATACTTGCATGATATAGTTGATTGCCAAAAAAAAAAATTTATTTGCTCTTTGATCCAGTCTTGGCTTATAGCCTATTTGGTTTGAGTAAGTAAGCCTGAGGGGTGTTTTACACCTAATTCCTTAAAGCCGTCTGGTTTGAGAGTAATTGGCCTAAAGCTTACTACAAGTGCCACCTAGAAAGCTTAAGAGGTCAAGACATTACACGAATTGGAGTAGAATAAAAAATAAAAAAAAAATTAAAAGTTTGAACTCATACTGTATCAATGTCTAAAGCCACAATGTGGCAATCAATTGATATATGCACTAAGAATCTATTCCAACACTACTTAGTAACTTGGGTATCTGGTGCAAGCCCTGCATGTCATTCAAGCCAATTGTAGTGGAGGGACATTTGAGTTCAATACTTGGAAAAATATGCCAAGTAAAATCAAAGTGAAATTGAAATTATGCATGTGTTTAAAGGTTCTACCAAGGTTCAGAGCTGAAATCTTTTGTAGCCTAGATGACCTACTCACCTTACCCCAAACCTCACTAAGTTAGATGTATAACAATTTTCCAACTCAGAGTGGGATAATAAAGTTCAAGTGTGGGGGAAATATCTGAAAATCTCATAGTAAATTGTTTTCAATTATAAACGGTTGCACTCTTTTTCTTGGCCATGGTATGGATTTACAATTGAATTTTGGGTGTATATTTTCTACAAACACCCACGAGACCTCACTCATCCACTAGGGGTAACCTAGGGGTTTAAAGGGCTTGTTGCACGTGCTAAGTACAACCGTGATCCCTATTATTTTTATTTTTATTTTTATTTTTTTGCATTCTAGGTTAGTTTTTCTTTTTGCTTTACTAGAGGACGAGCAAAGTCTAAGTGTGGAGCAATCTGATGAGCACATTAATGTGTGAAATCTTAGGGTCATAAGCATGCATTTTACTCACAGTTTACAGAGCTACTCGGGTATTTTTTTGTGTTTTTCAGGTTTTAGATCTTTTTGGTCATTTTATGCTATTGGGAACTGAATCTCCAAATTTACACGTAAAGTTATCCAATATTTTTGTATGGCTGTGTTCAGAGCTAAAATTTATGCTAGATGAACGTGACAGAATTCAAGTATGCGTTCTTTTAGGCCATCATGCGAGCAATTATCGTTTTCAGACCGTAAAAGAATAATGGACTAGAAAAGAGCAGAAATGCAAGCCCGGGCCAGTTTGAACTTTTAGAGAGTTATATTTGGCATCAAGGAAGACAATTATGATCAAGGGTTGAGATTTCTCCATGCCATATCCAGCCCATTCCAGCCTAGTGTTTGACATGCTATGGACCTAGTGACGACATGTGATGCATGAATTTCACTCCTACACTTTCTCTCTCCTCCGGTTCAATTAATTAGTGCAATGGCTCAATTAATGGTTAAATTGTTGAATTGGTACAATTTGTTCGAGTGGGTTCAAGTAAACCAAACCAAGATTTGGTTCTCACAAGTGATTCAACTATCAAGCATGGAGTAGCCAAGTTGGGACTAAGGAGGACTCATCAAAATCGTGGATTCTTGTGGGGCCAGAAGAAAGAAAAAAAAAAAGGAAGGAAGAGAGAAAATCTCTCCTCCTCACCAAAACGTGGACAGCAGCCCCACCCTTTTGTGCGTGAATGGATAAAGAAGAAATAGAAGAAGGAAAGAAATCACGGACTCTCTCTCTCATACAATGCCACCTCTCCTCCTATTCTCTCTCTCTTTCACACTCATCCCACTCATGTTTCTCTCTCCCTCATTCCTAACTTCTTTCACATCCATCTCTCTCACGGACACTCTCTCTCTCACCATTCCACTCTCTAAACCTTGCTCACCTTCCTCCCCTTGATCTAATCCTCGCCCTCCATCTTACCTACTTTGTGTAAACCCTAAATCCTCTTGCATACCTTTATATACCCCCTTGTAAAAATGTAGAGGGCATGCTTAGCTTTGAATTTTTTTTTTTTTTTTTTTTAGTCTCCTCACTCTCCCTATGAATTCTCTTAGGCTCTTTCTTTTCCCTACCCCCTTGCTCATGTGTTGAGCTCATCTTTTAGTCTTTTAATTTTTGTTCTTTATTGTAATAGCTTTCAAGTGTAATGCAAGTTTGATTTATACGCTTTCTTAGAATTAGTTTTATTTTCAATTTTGAATTGAAGCTTTGTAATATATATATATATATATAGATATTTTTTTTTTTTATGCAAATTTAATGTCAGCCTTTACTTGCTTTCGAGTTTAATTTTACATACTTTCTAGTTTAGATCTAGATCTAGATTCAATTTCATTCCAGTTTCAAGTTCTCTACCTTTAGGGATTCTAGATCTAGTGACAAGGATTAGGGTTTCAAGAGAAGAAAAGTGTGTTCTTCATCGGCTTTTATTCAAGATTCAAGTGTGGATTCGTCATCATCATCAACATCAAGTTTCAATTTCAGCAAAGGGAGTATTTGTTCCAATTTCTATTACTTTCTTCTTCTTCACCTTAGCTTATGTTCTTCTAATTTGGTTTTCAGATCTACATACATGCACTGCAAATTTGTTTATGGTGATTCAAGCAATTCGATTTCAGTAGAGTAGATCAAGCTTCTGCATCTTGTTCTCAAGAAAGGTATAATTTCATTTCCTAGATTTAGGTCCTTAGAGTTTTTAAAATTCAATTGCAGCTTTAGGTTAGTATTAAATTTTCAAAATTAGGTCTTTTTATTTATGCTTGTGGATGTGTTATTTTATACGATTGTTGCTTAGTTTAGGTTATTTCAATTCTCTTGTTCAAATTCCACGTTAGTCTCATTTTAAGCTAGATGTGAATGTGTTAGATACATGTTTAGGTTCGTAGTTGCACTATATCGGCCAATTTGTTCACTTTGCGTTGCTTGAGAAAGTTAAATAAAGTGGCTTATCTCCTCGTGTTCAACCAATAGCTACGATTGACCCATACGCTTGTGGTATTTTTTTTTAACTCAAACAACAATCTTTGTAACCGCACCATTTCATATGTGAAGGTGCGTTGGAGCAATAACACCAATCAAGAAGCATCCTAGGAACTCGAGAGCGAGTTGGTACCAGGGCCCTTATCACACTGAACTTTGGCCTTATTGAACCTGAATTTGTTGCGGGCCACGTGTATAAGTGAATCTAGACAGTTCAGCCCAAACTGAAAGCTAAGCTGGATTTTAGGCATTGAGATCCTAGTCTATTCAAAGGTTTAGAAATGCCAAATTTTGAGGGCAAAATTTCTTATAGGGTGGAGGGAATGTTACACTCATGCCCAAAATCCGTGGCTAATTTGAACTTTCATAGTGGGTATTGCCCCGATGACTAATAGCACTAGTGATTCGTGAGATGTTATAGTCGTGAGGTCAATTGGAAGTAAAGACAACTCCTCATGTACGTACCATGGTGCGAAGAAGATCGTAGGAAAATACCAAAGTCCTATCGCGCTGATAGTAAGAAACTTCAATTAACCATGCACGATTATGTAATGGCATGCAATGCATATAAATCATAGCATTTATGCGTGGGAGTATGTACGAGCGTACTGGAAAAAATTCCAAGTCAATCGGAGTTGAAATGAGTACTCAAATACCATACCTTGGATCACAAGAAGCACAATCTTCGTAACTATACCATTTCATATGTGAAGATGCGTTGGAGCAATAACACTAATCAAGAAGCACCTTGGGAACTCGAGAGCCAGCTGAGGGCAAAACACCATTCCCTTTTCTGCTTATCTGCCACGTTAAATTTTGAGGACAAAATTTCTTAAAAGACTGGGGAATGTTACATCCACACTCCAGATAATCTATTCTTGAACCCTTGCTTGTGGATCCAACCCCATGAGGATTAGACTTCACAACTGGATCTATGCCTTGAGTGTTGAAGGTAAGATGATGCTTCACTTAATTGGATGATTGGACCTCATAACAGTTTATCTAAATCCTTTAAACTACATGATATATTTCCCCTTCATGCAAGCTCTTTAATATATTTTTATGTGTATTATTGTTATCCATTTATACTTATTTAAACCCCCCCTCTCATGTAAAAACACCTATGAGAAGAACCCCCCAAACTTTAGAGATTAGATCAGGCCAGAGATCCTCTACAGAGGATGTTCTGGGCAGCCTACGGAGGATGCAGAGATCCTCCACAAAGGCTAAAAACAACCCAGATCCGATTGATTTTGCTTTGGATCATTTGGGCTTGAGCTTGGAGCTTCACCCTGAGTTGACTTAACTCACTTATAACCTAACACACTTATCTAAACCTTAAGATGCGAACCCTAAGTCCTATTTGGGATCCTAAGTACTTAGAACCCATTTTGGACCTTAAAACACTCTCTAACCAAACATGCCCTTAGACACTTAGCTAAACTAATCTAAAACCCTATTCTTCTCCTCATTCTCTCATTTCTAACATCTAAGATAGGAGAGAAAATGTGAGAGTCTGAGGAATAAGGAAGAAGGAAGAGAAGGAGGAGCCCCAACCTCCATTGGAGCCCCTCTTGGGTCCAACCATCACCCCCAACTAGTTGCAGATCCAAACTTGGAGCTAGGAGCTTGTGGAGAAGAGGAGTTGTAGCCCATTTCCAGCCTAAAACTTCTCCCCCTTTATTGTCCTAAGCTAACCCCATTGAAGTAAGTTAATCCATACCAATTCTAGGTTAATCTTCCTCGGATTTGATTAAAAATCCATCCAATCCTTAGCCAAACCATAGGGCTTCATACCTTACTGTACTTAGACCTTCTATTAGGTGTTATTAATGTTAATTTGTGACCTTAATCTACTCTTACCATTCCATGGCCAAACCACCATGAAAGCCTCATTGTAGGAGCTCAAATTGAGAAGATCTTAATGCTAGGACTTGATCCAATGCATGGATCCCATTGGGGATTGAACCCCTATCTAAAAGAAGTATAGGAGACTAAAATTGCTCTCTCAATGATCCACCATAGACCTCATGAGCTCAGGCTAAGCACAACCCAAAGCCTTGCTGAAAAACAACAATTCTGGGTTGTGTGGAGGATGGTTGTGGAGGATGAAAACAGCCTCTGCAAGGATCCTCCGCAGAGGCCAGAATGGACTAAAGTACTGCTGTATCTAGGTTTGACCTTTGTCTACTATTTCAACCAAAACTCGGTATATACATAAGCAAATGATGTGATTCAAAATGCATTGTAAACTATACTTAAAGTGATACAGTTACTACAAAAAACCTTTGACCCAATCAGAGGGAAAGGCTCTCTAAAGTGGTCCCAAAGCTGGATGTTGTGCATTGACAACATTAGTAAAATTGAAATTACTCCGGTGACCTCGCCCACTTCTAGGATGTTTAAGCAAGGGTTGTGAGGGAATTTAATTGGAGTTATTTATAACTATTAATAGCATCTAAACATATTAAATTAAGCAAACACAACTGTCCATCTAGATCGTAAGGGTGCACACGAGAATCGAATTATGGTTAGAATCAACGGTTTGAAGAACAAGGTGAGTGAATTAGATACTTGGAATTGATTTATGGAGTGTTTATGTGTGACTTGTGTAGAATGCCATTCATGCATGTTAATGATAAATAATATGTTGATCTATGTTAATTTCAATGCATTTTACTAACGATGGATCATGGTAATAGTGGTTTAAGATTATGTTGGTTAATGCTACTTTTCTAGGGACTTACAATTATACTTGAATTGTTATCATGAATGTGGATATTGGTTATGTGTTGAGACATGAATATGAGATGTGATTTCATAATGGTTATGCAATGAGATGTGTATGCGAAAGATGGTTATGTGTTAGATATGCGATGTGTATGATGAATGTGAGTGTTGGGATCCAAGTGTCATGAGTGGGCGCCGAACATGGGATCAGCATGGATGTATGGGTTTGTGATCGGTCAACCGTGATTTTAGTATCACATCCACCATACCCTTGTATGTGTACGTGTAAGCTAGAGGGGGCCAGAGGATAGGTGGGCCGACCGATATTTTGTCACTATGGACTCAACCTCTGGCTTGTACGTAGGCATGCATGTTTATCTATTTAGATGCATATGGTTAGGATCATACTTCCCAGTGCTACACCCCTTACCAACAGGGGGAGAGGTGTTGGGTAACCAGTGGTGACTTCCGATGGACTGGGGTGCCATTCTCAACAGACCATCGATAATTGGGTGAGAGCTAGGGTTATCTCAGGGGCTTGCGGACAACCTGGTGAGGAGGCCCGATCTCGCAGATTTTCAATCGCAACTTGGATTGCTATCGTCGGATAGTCATTGTGTTTGACTCTTGAGGCCGGGGATGTTGCCTAAGGGATGTTGCAGTAGTACTTTACCTCATGGACTTAGGCATTTTATTGTTAGGTGGATGCATACTAAAACTTGAATTAATTCATATACATGACTGTGAACTAAATCTGATGTACAAATTGTCCGATTGGTATGGGACACTGTGGGATTCATTTATCAGGTTTGGGTTATGTCCTTATGAGATGTGCATTCATGATTGTATGTGTATGCTTGCATAATCTAATTGCTCACTAGGCTTGGTGGAAGCTCATCCCTCGAGGATCCTTTTTTTTAGATATGGATGCAGGTGATGCTGTAGCGGCGGATGTGGATCCTCCCTACCCGTGAGTTGATAGACTTGGTTATTTGGGGTGTTCCCAATGGGGAGGAGTACTAGCCGGAGTGCACAGGCGAGACTTATGCCTATGAAACGGTGTAGTGTGGCTGGAGGCCCATTGGGATATTCGATGATTTTATTTAACTGTTGGATTATAATTAAATATTTTTTAATTCTCTTTAGTGGTTCAGACATGTATATTTATATACTTAGTACTTTTGCTAAACGATATTATGATGGAATAAGATTCAACCTACTTATATGATATCATCCTATTAGCTTCCATACTCTGATAATTATGTTTATGTTCTTATGCTTCCGCTGATACTTTGATTAAGATTATATTGCTGGGTTAGTATTCTTGGCACTGTAAAGTGTACATCCTAGCGTTGGTGTAGAATACAAGGGATATTCCAGTCACACAGTCTTAGGCGTAGGGAGTGGGATATGATAGGTACAGTCTCCTTTTTATGTATTAGTTCTTGAATGTAATTAATATGTTTATTTTTAATTAAACATTGATGTGAATTTGGATAATTTGACACAATACAGTATATGATATAACACATAGCCTTAGTACTCCGATTTTGTTATATATGTTCTATCTTCCGTAACTCTGATTGATTTTATGATTTTTAAATGTGAATGTTATACACTAGATTTGTGATCCTGGTGGTTGAGTAGGTTGTCAATGTACATCTGAGTCACACTACTCTGGCTACACGGAGTGAGGTGTGATATAAACAAAAATTATCAACCTATCCAAGTATTATCCTATCGACATCTACAAGAGTAGATTGACAAGATCTCTATACTCACCAATTAAGGGAGGCCATGGGAATCCCACTGACTAGGGTTTTCCATATTACACTTGTTTTTAACAAAGAGGAATAACGTGGGAACGCATAATATCATCATCATAAATCCAATGTATAAGCATATAAACACATCCATTATAGAAAAAGTAAACACCAATGGTTATGGGATAGCATCTTTAATCAACATGAGTTCACATTCAATGTAAACTCACTTTGATTATAAAGAAGATGGGAGTAATCATAACCTCAAGTGTCACTCCCACTCATAGCAATAATTAAGTGATAATGCAGATGCAGCTAATTATTACAGGAAAAGAAATCCATAACTATAAACAACTTGAACATTCCAAGTGAACAAGTCCCTCCTCCAAACTTCTCACGAACCGAACTATTAAGAGCATCGATCCACGACCTCATCACGATCACGATCACGATCACATCACAATCTCGATACGATTATATCAAATAACTTAACTAATTCAAAACTATTACAACCTATTTAATCAAAAGAAAAAAACTCTGAAACTAGTCCATCAATTTGGACTGCTTGAGGGGAATTACAACCTTTACATAAAGAGATACGGAGGAAGAGAAGATTAGAGAAAATTACATCCAAAATCACATACATGTCAAGCCAACCACATACATCCACATAACGCATGTTAATCTTAAAATCTCGTAACTATGGTCCTCATTATATACATGATGCTCATTAAAGATTCTATATTTATGTGAAAAATACCAAAAACACATAAAGTGACCATTATCATGACAACCCATGTCACAATCGTCATGTGCATCCAATGCACACCATGATTTAGATGGAAATCCAAATAAAAAAACTACACACATGCTTATTTGAACAAAAACTATTGAAAAATAAGCCAAAATGAAAGGTGGTGAAAGTGGGTGAAGGAAAAAATCTCTTCACCCATCTTCTTTATGCGATCTCTTTTAAAAAACTCTAAAGTAAAATACATATATTTTTTTATTTTCTTGCTACTCCAACAAGGGCAGCCTAAGGGAAAAATCATAAGGAGAGAAATCGGTTGCCTATGCACGCGAGCAACACCAGTAGCAAGTGTTGAGCACACAGGCGGTAAGCATGGTGTGTGTAGGCGGGTAGGCACGGTGTGCACCGAAATCAGGCGACAACAGCAGGAGCGTGGGGTGCTTGAGCAACAGGCAACACGCACTAGTAGGCGCACAACGTATTCAGCGGCTCGTGACCTTTAACGCACGTCACATGCTCACTCGCAACAGTAGTCACCTGGTGTGCATATGCATGACAAAAACCTACGCCTGTTGTATGCCCGTGGCCTCCTCTCTTGCATCCCACCCCTACCGTCCAAGACTGATCCCCTCAAGCCAAAAAACTTTTTTTTATATATTTGAATAAAAAAACTATAGAGCATCACATAAAATAATGGAGAAATTTTTGAACTTTCCCATATAGTAGCGAGGCTCTGATACCACTATAAGGATTTGAAATGATCCGCGGAAGTGAAAATAATTTTTTCTACCAATAGGAGAAGTTATTCAATCACAAAAATAACAAAGGATTCAATTGTTACCTTGAGTTTCACAAGTACAAAACCTCCAATCAATTATTGTCATTTCGTAGTTGTTCCACGCACCACACACAACTTTGTGCTCCCATTCGATCAAGCAAGCCCCTCTACATACTAGGGTTCTCAAAACCTAGACTATCTCCAAGATCAAGCACCAAGAGAGAGAGAGAGAGGAAGAATTCTAGGGGGAGAGTGTGATTCTTTTTGTCTAGTTCTCTTTTAGGGTTGAGCAACAAAATGTATTTATAATACAACCCCCACACTCCCAAATTGGTAGCACAAATGAGCTAAGAATAATGAGTTTCCTATTTGGACTCAATCTCTATGCTCCCAAATCTTTCTTTCCCAACACTGAAAGATTCCTATTGCTAGAGGAATCTAATATTGAGTCCAATGTCCAACATTGACTCAATATTTTTCTTTTTCTAACACGATGTGTAGGACATGTGGTGATCCCCCGCCATGGCATCTTGTCCCCACAGCGAGGCGATCAATTTAACCCCCCCCCCTCTCTGTATTTAGGCATGGTACACTCTCCCCCCCCCCCACAGAGTAAGCTTTTTACTTTGTTTCTTCCCCCTGGTTTCGATGTAACATCGATCATTGATTTACTTGTTTTCCTCTTCCCTAGCTTTAATGTATCATCCTTTGGCTATTTGTTTTGAACTTTTGTTTGAATTCCACTATTAAGCTAGCCTTTTTTTCACTTTAGTGTTGTCTTTTGCTTTTTTTTTCTTATAAATAAATTTTCCATTCACCCAAAACAGAAAAATTTGGAGAAACCAGAATTACAACTCTTACCAATTCCATGATAAATTAAAGGCTTTTGAAGATCTTGCATTACATGCCCCTTAGCTGTGGGACACTCCAATTTTTGGATACGTAAAACCCAAGAAACAAGAGCAAATGAAAAGCGGCGGGGTTTTGTCATCAAAATGCAATTCTCTGATCGTAGAATTGGTTCTAGAATTATCGTAGATTTTACTTTAGCCTGCTGGCTTTTGCCTATCTATAGGCCCAATTATGTGCCCTCAAACGTATTTTATTTTTGTTTTTTCTCATATGCTCTTGACCTACAAATGTCCACGTACGCATGGCCCTTTCTTTTCTCTTGAACTCGCTCATAGCTTTTACACATTGTGGGTTCTTTTCAAGTCCATGTTTGGTCATTGTAAGACCTTTTATTCACCATCCCAACCCTCAATCTGCTATACCTATTTACATCTACAATTAATCCTCCATATGAACTCTCACAAATCCAGCAATCCAAAATGTTCTTTGTCTTTACCAAAAAAAAAATTTTTTGTCTTCCACCTCGTTTTAGGTATGTTAGGTCCTTTGCAAGAAAACGTATGTTCTGGCTCAGTTTTTGTTCCGGCTAGCATGTAGGCTTGTATGAATTAAGTACTGTTTGTTCTCAAGCGTTTCAGCTCAAGGCCCACAAAATTAGAGCATCTTCCCAACCTCTCTACAATTCTAACCCCCCCCCCAAACTAGGGGTGTCAAAGGGTCGGTTTGACCCAATTTCAGTCGAGATGAATTGGTTTCTGTCATGTAAACAGATCACCATCTATTGGGGTGTTATATGAACGGAGATGAGAACGGATTTAGTTACAAGTTTTACAAACTCGAGCGATCTTCTTCAATCTCTAGACATTTTGAAAGTCTTCTCCACGGAGAAATCGGTTGGTGTGAAAACCTCCGTCGCCCGGTTCGCCCATGGGTAATGAGCCTATAAAAAATTAAGTGAGTGCAAGAGAGCCGGTGTGGCTCCGGCTTAGGACTCTTCGACGCACAAGTTAGGTCTCTAGTGCAACAGCGTAACAGTTAGTAAAAAGTGAGATAAGGAATGGTGCTCCATACCTGGGTATTTATAGAGCAAGGATGAGATGAGGCAGTTGGGAGAGTCCTAGTATGGTAGGAGTCCTTCTTTTGGAAGGTTCTATTGCGCAGAGCGGTGTGGAGAGTCATTTTCAAGGTTGGACTCTTGTTAAGGTAAGAGTCCATACTTGGTGTGATTTCGTATCGCATTGGGATTGTGGCTCAATCCTTATCCCGTGATCTCGGGATGTGCTGACGTGGCTCCGTGATTCCCAGCGGGCCGTTATGAGGACCTTGGTGGAGGGCTCGGCCTCAGAGGTCAACCAGTGAGGTCGGCATGGGAGGTCGACCTCGGCAGTCACCTCGGCCTAGCGTGCCCTGTGTATGCTCGACCAAAGTTTTAAGGCTGACTTGGGTGATGTGTTGCGGGTTCGGCCGAGTGCTCGGCCCAGCCATGCTACCTGACGAAAATCGGGTCGGCCAAGTTTTCGATTAAGCTCGGTTAGGTTCTTGGGGTGACCTCGGCTTGGCCACGTGGCAGCTTCTAACTGGTGAGGTGATTTATGCTGTATCACAGGCCCCCCCACTCATCAGTGGTTGGCTCGGCATAGATGAGTGTCATTTTGCCTGCTCAGCTATATCTCCTCGTGGCTGAGCCGATCTCATTTTGTCGACGATTTGACATTGTACGATCAGACAGTTGAGGTGTCAAAGCCACGTCATCCCTCACCATAAATGAGCTCTAAAATTCGAATCATCTTTGGATCTAGATAGTTGAATTGTGTTGAACTCTCCTAGGCCGTTGGATTAGTTCAGCCCAAGAGTTATAAATAGGCAACTCCTCCCTGTTCATTCTTCACTGCTTCAAGTTGTTGACTGCTCGGCTAGCTCGAATTTCTCAGCTCTCCAGTGCTCGGTGCTTTCTAGTTCGTGCTCAGCCCATCTTTTTCTTTGTTCATGTTCAGCTCTTCTTCAACCAGTAAGTCCTCTCCGCCCAGTATGTCAGTTGGTAGTAGTCATGGGCGAGGTGTTCGCCGGGGGGGCAAAGGGCGCGAGTCCGAGCCGAGAGCTCCTAGTTCGTTCTCCCACAATAGACCTATTGGGCTTGACCTCGGACGAGCCCACCGTAGCTGAGCCGCATCAAGACAACGTCGTCGAGCTTCCCCTGACCATGGAGTCCAGCCTTGAGGCCCAGCCGATTCCTGAAGACAGAGCTGAGGGCTCGGGATCGTCTTCGACGGATGACGAGGAGTCAGATGAGGAAGGTTCTTTCCAAGGTGGAGTCGGTTCAGTCAGCATGTCTGCTGACGCCCCTGAGCATGAAGAGGGGAGTGTTGGCACCGTCCAGAGTACAATCACTAATGCTCACCTCCACCACCTTAGGGCGACCTATGCCATCTCCGAGGACATCAAACTCCGAGCTC
The DNA here is from genome assembly GCF_018873765.1 of Telopea speciosissima. Classification (NCBI taxonomy): domain Eukaryota; kingdom Viridiplantae; phylum Streptophyta; class Magnoliopsida; order Proteales; family Proteaceae; genus Telopea; species Telopea speciosissima. The sequence goes on along the minus strand of NC_057922.1, from coordinate 45,115,298 downwards.
CTTGTCCTGGGGAGATGGCTTACTTCATCCTGCCCGGCTAGGTGGCCTTGTACTAGATCCCATTCAAATATGCCTTCAGGCTTCCCGTGCTCAGCCTGGTGGATCAGATCTTGGACCACTTCCACCTCTCCCGAGGTCAGCTGGTGCCGAACTTATGTCTGGCCTTGTACGGCTTCCACATCCTCTTCTGCGAGATGAACCGGGTTGCGAGGGTGGCCCTCTTCTCTCAGCTCTACTTTCTGAAGAGGCCGTCAGAGAAGGGGTGGTACTATTTCACCCACCGAACTGGGAAGAGTGCGGCCCTGAGTGGCCATAAGTTTTTGGTCGGGATGCCAAGCTTTAATAAACACTGGAATCCATGGATTTTCTTCACTTCTATCCCAAACTGCCCTTTCCAAACCGAGTGGAAGGACATCCACCTGAACTACGTCAATAGGACTCTGCCTCTGAATGAGAACGAGCTAACATCGTTCAATCTGATTCCTCAGCACCCGCCTTTCGATGTCCTCCAGCTTTGGGAAGAAGGGTTTCTCCAAAGGTGGAACCTGCCTCCGGGTAGGGTATCCGAGGTTAGCCAATTTTTATTGCCCGAGCTGACCTATTTACTCGGTCATTTTTCTTTTTGGTATGCTTCTAATGTTCTGCCTTTCTTGCAGTGGTCGGCCACATTCCCCCAATGGATTCAGCTCGGCTCAAGGCTGAGACCATTGAGGATAAGAGGAGGAAGAATGCCGAGAAGAAATCTTAGGGCGAGTCTTCCAAGGCACAGAAGGGCAAGGCGACGCTGCCAAGCCCAGCAAACACGGTGGTCAACCTCGAGGTCGAAAAGGCTAGAGCCCCGCTGAGCCCCTCCCGAAGAGGGAAGGGTCGAAAGGGTGAGCTGAGCCCGCCAAGGGACATCAAATGCCAGAAGCACTCGGTCAACCTGACAGGTGGTGGTCCTCCGCCTATGGCCTCACTGGTCGACATCTCCTGGTATGTCTTGGGGAGGGCCTCGGCAAGTAATGTTCCAGTTCGGCCGAGCTAGCGACTCTTCCCTAGGGACTCGGTCCTGACGTCGGCCGCTCATGCCAGGAAGTGGCTTGACACAAGTCGGCTCCCCAAGGACAAGGAAATGCTTGAGAAGTTGTTCGATCCCAAGCTCTTCTCCTCCCTGTTCCAGGACTTCAACATGGTAAGCTTTCTGCTCGGTTCTTGTGAATGGATTCAACTTGTGGAGTCCGATCTGACATTTGCTTGGGTGTTTTCTAGCATGGCTTCGCCAAGGCACTGGAGACAATGCTCCATTTTGAGCGGCTTCTGACCACGAATGATTCTCTCGAGGTCCAGGTCGAGCATGCCAATAAAGAGGCTCGTGAGGCCATTATGGATCGTCGTAAGACTGTCGCGAAGCTTGCCGAGGTGGAGGAGAAAGTCGAGGGCCTGGAGGAGACGGTGGTGAAGTAGAAGGAGGAGTTTGAGACCTTGAGCGCTCAGCTCAAACAAGCCAAGAAGAAGGCCAAGGACGACCTGGCCTGGGCTGGAGCAAAAGCCATTAGCGACTACCTCATGTCAGCGGAATACATCGAGGTGTGTCATGAGATAAGGATGCCACCGTACGGAGATGGCTATGATGCGGGCCGAGCCGACCTCCTGAAGGAGATAAAGGTCGCCTACCCCACCCTCAACCTTTCTCGATTTGATGACTACGCGACCACCGTGGTTGAGGAGTTGGGAGATGAGGCCGGGGTGGAGGTTGCCCAGGCCGGCCTGGCCGAGACTGCTCTCCGGGACAAGGTCACACCTTCTGTCGAGGATGTCACTAACAAGGAGGTCGCCGTCGAGGATCCCCTCAACACCACTGAGCTTTAGGCCCCCTTCTTGTACTTTGATGTATACATCCCCCTGCGCGGGGTTTTAAACAAATTTTTCTCTTTTACTTTTTTGTATGTACTGGGCCTAGCTGCCCACCTTTTGTAACCTTACCAAGGTGTCGACCTTCAATGAATAGAATGATTTTTTCCTAAATTTGTCTAAGTGTTTGAGCTCGGCAGTTGTTTTCTTTCCTTTCTTCGTGAATATATTTTGAATGTTGAGATTGAACTGCTGACCCAGTCTTATAGCCAAGCTCAAGGACTCGGCCTGATTGCTTGGACGAGGCATGTCAGCTCGGGTCGGACACCCTTGGAGTGGCTATGCTGTCCAGCCGATGCTATGGCCGAGCCTAATGCCTTGGATATTTTGCTTGATCTTTGGTATTCATTTAGCTCAGCCAAGTCTATATGGACTGGTCTTATGACTTGGTTGCCGACCTATGAGGGTCGGTCCTCGAGGTCGGCCTGGTCTATGAAGACTGATCTTATGACTTAGTTGTCAACCTATCAGGGTCGGTCTTTGATGTCGGCCAGGTCTATGAGGACCGGTCTTATGACTTGGTTGCCGACCTATGAGGATCGATCTTTGATGTCGGCCAGGTCTATCAGGACCAATCTTACGACTTGGTTGCCGACCTATGAGGGTCGATCTTTGAGGTCGGCCAGGTCTATGAGGACTGATCTTACGCCTTGTTTGCCGACCTATGAGGGTCGGTCTTTAGGGTCGGCCAAGTCTATGAGGACCGGTCTTACGACTTGGCATGCTTGGAGTTTGAAAGTACACTAAGTAGTGGAGAGAGACTTTATTATATTTAATCATGAACGTCGAGGCCGAAGCTCAGTACAAATATGCTCACCATAAACCGTGCCGAGCAGAATACTTAGGAAAATTACTGAAAAAATTTCTTCAAATTTTTTTGAGTTCCAAGGCCTCGGTACCTTCGTACCCCCCCCCGGAGTCTACAAGTGATACGTCCCTGGGTGAATTTGCTTGGAGACTATGTACGGGTCTTCCCAATTTGGTGCTAACTTCCCCTACTGCCTTGGTTATGATGCATTGAGCTTTCTGAGGACGAGGTCCCCTTGGCGGAAGTGTCGCTCTTTCACCCTTGAGTCATAGTACTTTGTCGTCCTCTACTGGTTTGTTGTGTTCCGGAGTAAGGCATTTTCTCAAACTTTGTCAAGGAAGTCAAGGTCGGCCCTCAGTCCATCTTCATAGGTCTTCTCATCGAAATTGAGCACTCGGTATGAGGTTGCCATAACTTCGACTGGGGTGAGGGCCTCGGTCCCATATGCTAGCCAAAGAGGGGTCTCCCCGGTGGGTGTTCTTACAGTCGTCCTATATGCCCATAGAACACTTGGGAGCTCCTCCACCCATCTTCCTTTGGCCTCATCCAACCTTCTCTTGATGCCGGCGAGTAGAGTTCGGTTGGACACTTATACTTGCCTATTTGTTTGTGGATGAGCTACTGAGACTGATCGGAAGTCAATATAGAAGTGCTCGTAGAATTCTCAGAAGGCTGGATTGTTGAATTACGCGCCATTATCTGTGATGAGCACTTTTGGTAGTCTGAACCAGTAGATGACCTTATCTCGGAAGAACTTCTCCATGCTCTTCTGGGTGATGGTTGCCAGGGGCTTAGCCTCAACCCACTTGGTGAAGTAGTCGATCACCACGATCACATACTTTTGGTTCCCCGATGCTGGGGTGAAATCTCTGAGAATGTCCATCCCCCACATAGGGATCGGGCTCAGCATTGGGGTCAGCTTTGTTGCAGGTCGGCTCAGAACAGGCATAAATAGCTGACACTTCTCGCACGTCTTGACGTACCTCATGGCCTCTTCTTGCATTCTCGGCCAATAGAATCCTTGCTGAAGTATCTTTTATGCCAGAGCTCGGCTACCCATATGGCTCCCGCATATTCCTTCATGCACTTCAGCCAAGGCGTACTCAGCTCCCTTTGGTCCGAGGCATCGGAGGAGGGGTGCCGAGATTGCTCTCTTATAGAGCACCCCATCGATCATGGTGTACTTAGTAGCTCAGACTTTGACTTTCCTTGCTTCTTTTCGATTCTCCGGGAGCTGGTCATTCTCCAGATAGTTTACAATGGGATCCATCCAGGTCGGCCCGTCCTCTTCAATGTGCTTTATGCTTTCTTCTTGCAAGGATGGCTTCTCCAGAATCTTGATGTACACTAATCGGCTCAGATTTAGGAGGTTGGCCTCGGCCAACCTAGACAGGGTGTCGGCCATGACATTCTCTTTCCTCGGTACTTGGGTCATCTCAAAGTGCTCGAGCTCAGAAATCAACTCCCGTGCTCAGCTCAAGTAGGCTATCATTCTTTCATCTTTCGCCTCATAGTCTCCATTTACCTGGTTGACCACAAGTTGCGAGTCTCCTCGTACCCTCAATTGCTTAACACCTACAGCCTTGCTCACTCGGAGCCCGGCTAGGAGGGCTTCATACTCGGCCTCATTGTTCGAGGCTGAGAACTTGAATCTTAGGGCATTTTGTATGCGAAAGCCTTCAGGGCTGACTAAGATCAGCCAGGCCCTGCTTCCCCCTGGGTTGCTCGAGCCGTCAACGTTCATGCTCCAGGTCAGGTCGGTCTTAGCTCCCGCATCGGCTTCTTCCGCTGTCTTCTCTTCCTCGACCTCGAGGTTAGGTATTGTGCACTCGGCAATGAAGTTGACAAGTGCTTGCCCTTTTATCGCGCGGTCTTCGGGCTATAGCTTATATCGTATCACTCAACTCGACTGCCCAGGTGATCAACCAACCTGACACATCGGGTTTGTGTAATATTTTCTTGAGAGGCTGGTCGGTCAGCACTGCGATCGGATGAGCTTGAAAATATGGCCTTAGCTTTCTCGCGGCTGTGACAAGAGCGAATGCTACCTTCTCGAACTTGGAGTATCTCATCTCGGCTTCGACAAGAATAGGGCTGATGTAGCATATGGGCTTCTGAGCTTGGCCCTCTTCCCTAACCAACACCGCGTTCACCGCCACCGGGGTAGCGGCTAAGTAAACTTGAAGCTCTTCTTTTAGCTCGGGTCTGCTGAGAAGAGGCGGGTTCTCCAAGTATTTCTTCAGTTCTTTAAAAGCTTGCTGACATTCGTCTGACCATATGAAGTCCTTCGAGTTTTGGATGTTCTTGAGGGCCTTGAAGAACGGTAGGCACTTGTTGCCCGCCCTCGACATAAATCATGCCAATGCCGCCACTCGCCCTTTTAGCCTTTGTAGTTCTCGGATCGTCCTTGGAGGACTCATCTCTTGGATGGCCTTGATTTTTACCGGATTGGCTTCGATGCCTCTGTCGGAGACCATGAAGCCGAGGAACTTTCCCGAGGTCACACCGAATGCACACTTGGTGGGGTTCAGTTTCATTTGGTTCTTCCTTAGCATGCCGAAGGTTTCTTCTAGGTTGGCCAAGTGGTGCTCAGCCTTCAAGCTCTTCACTAACATGTCATCCACGTAGACTTCCATTTTTCTTCCGATCTGCCCGTGGAATATGTAGTTCACCAGTCATTGATATGTTGCTCCAGAGTTCTTCAATCCGAACGACATGACCTTGTAACAGAAATTTTCTTGGTCAGTTCGAAATGCTATGTATGACTCATCCTCCTCATGCATCATAATTTGGTTGTAGCCAGAGTACGCGTCCATGAAGCTCCATATTTCATGCCCCGCCATGGCGTCAATCAAGAGATCAATCCGAGGTAGCGGATACTCGTCCTTTGCGCAAGCCTTATTAAGGTCAGTGTGGTCGACACACATCCTCCATTTCCCATTCGGCTTGGGAACCATAACGACGTTTGCCAACCAAGTCAGGAATTTTTCTTCTCGGTTGAAACCTAATCGACGTAGCTTCTCTACTTCTTCCTTGATGGTGGCATAGTTCCTTCTCTTCTGTTGAACCGGCTTTTGGCTCAGATCTATGTGTAGCCGATGCTCGACTATATGTCGAGGTATACCAGGCATGTCGGTGGCCGACCAGGCAAAGACTTTGGCATTTGCCTTCAAGAAGTTTTCGAACCAATTCCTTTGTTCCTCGCTCAACAATGACCCGAGTTGTACTATCTTCGTCGGATCTTCATCGCTGAGGAAGAACGGGGTGAGGTCTTCCATAGGTCTTCTGCACCTTTCTGTGAGCTCATCTCATTGGTCTTCAGTGAGGTGTTCGACGCATATCGCCATTCCTCGGACGTTGCCTTTATTTTGCTTGACGAATGTGGCGTAACACTCCCGAGCTTTCTTTTGATCACCTCGGATTTCTCCAATGCCGTTCTCTGTAGGGAACTTCATCTTCAAGTGTGTCGGCAAGATGATGGCTTGGGGAGCGGTCGAGTATGGCGTTGAAGGCCACCACACACCGTACTACTATGAATTTGACTTGGATCATCGCTTGACATGGAGCTTATCCGAACGCGACCAGTAGGTCGATTGAGCCCTTGATGGTGGTGGTGGCTCCTGAGAACCCATGAAGAGAGGTGCCCTCCAGCTTGAGCGCTTCATCGCCGAAGCCAAATTGTCGAAACGCTTCTAGCGACATAAGGTCCACGGATACACTCGTGTCGACCAATACGCGATGAACGGGTCTCTTTGCAATTTCCACCTACAGCACCAAAGCATCATCGTGAGGTAAACTTATACCTTCCAGGTCGGCCTCGGTGAAGGAGATCATCGCCTCAGACTTCGGCCTTTTGCCTGACATCGCGGTGACGAACCGTGCATTTACCTTGGCCTTCCGAGTGGACTCTTGTCCGGACCCTCCAAGGATAGTGTATATGGGAGCTCCCTTGTCACTGCTCGGCCCGGACCCATCATCTTTCTTCTCAGCTCGGGCTGCATCTTCGTCACGCTCGGCCCGCCTATTTTTGGGCCTCGGCTCGGCTCTCCTTTGATCGTGATCTTCTAGTCGCCGACCCCCACGTTCTTCTCGGCCTCCTTTGACATATTGCTTCAGGTGCCCCGCTTTTATCAGCTCTTCAATTTCTCTTTTCAACTGATAACAATCATTGATGTCGTGACCGGTGTCCTTGTGGAATTGACAATACTTGTTGGGATTTCGAGATGACCCGGCTTGCATCGGTCAAGGTTGACGGATGTACCCGCCGTCCTGTATTTGCTTAAAATCTCCTTCCGCGAGGTATTTAATGGGGTGTAATAGGGACTCCGAGCTCGGTCTGATCTCTCGACTTCGCGATCCGTCCTAGGCCATTTTTCTCCTTGCAGTCATCGGTCGTCTACCTTTTCTTCTCAGCTCGACCTTCGTTTCTCTTCCGGGCTTGGAGCACCTCGGCCATATTTATAAACTCATTGCACCTCTCCAAGAGCTCGGCCAGGTTTCTAGTCGACTTTTGGGCCAAGTCCTTGATGAAGTCCATGTCAGCGAGCTCGTTGCTCATCGCAGTATGGGTCGTGGCCTCATCTAAATCCTTAATGTCTAAGGATTCTTTGTTGAAAGATGAGACGAACGCTCGGACCAACTCATCAGATTGTTGCTTCAGGCTGAGGAGGTTGACCGTCATCTTCTTGTGTTTCATGCTACTCTGGAAGCGCGTGAGGTTGTCGCGCCCTTGAGAGATGAGGGAAAAGCCCGACAAGAGACAATCTCGGCTCCCCCGTACATGGTCATTATCGCATTGAAGTAGTTGATATGATACATTGGGTCAGTCATCCCGTCATACCGGTCGAAGGGAGGTGGCTTGAACCCAACCGGTAGTGGCGCGGTCATGATCTCGAGAGGATAGGGGTGTCGCCCAACCAGGGAATAGGCATCCGGGGTCGCCTGTTTCTTTAATCCCTCCACCTGCTCGGCCAAGTCTCGTAACCGCTTTTCCAGCTCGGTTTCAGGTGCTCGGTCGTTCGGCTCATCCACCTAATGTAAATTATCCCGTTCATTTAGCCGAGGTCGGCCATTTTATCCTTCAGCTCGGGATCGGTTCACTTGGTCATCCCGTTGAGGTTGGCCATTCTGATCGGCTCAGTTAGCATCAGCCCTCCTTATTCTTCTTTCCATTTGGAAATTGGGCCCACGGGGGCTTCTCGGCTGTTCTTCTCGGAGAGGGGGTGGGCTTCAACGCCGGGGGGCTACCTCCTACTGTTCTCGGTGTGTCCTCGGCTGTCCGTCCTCTCTGAGCCGGCCCAAAAATACCGATCTCCTCGCTATCGATGTCACTGGTTCGATCTCTTGCTCGATCTTCGGGCTCCAACGATGCTCCTGCTCACCCCGCCAAGCTCTCCTGTTGGGACGTGAAGGAGGAGTTTTTTGACGAGACGGATGTGACAATGCGGCTCGGCTCATCTCAGCTCGATGTCGGCCACCATTCTGCAGCAAGTTTCCCTCTACGTCGACCAGGGCTGCAGGGGGCGCGATCAGTGGTTGACCCATCAGCCCACCTCGGGCCATCTGGGTCATGAAAGTACACAGCATCTCGTTGGTGTGGAGCATCTGCAGCTTCAATCCATAACTTGCTGATTATTCGACGGGGCTTCGGGATCCAAATTCTCCAGTAAGGGTGGCAGTAGTGGTAGGCTCAGCCCGTTCAAGTTTGGCTCAACCTGTGTCCGGTCAGCCGCTGCTGTGTCCAGCACACTTCCACCATTCTCACCCTCCGGCGGGGGAGTTGGATTGGCCGCAGCACCCGTGTTGGGCTGCACACCCCCTGCCCGAGGGGGTCTTCTGGTAGCGCCTTGTCGTGATGCCTCAGGGGGCAACGAACGTCTCGCTTGCCTATCAGGTTGCGGCTCATCCTTGCGGGAGGCGGAGCCGTGCTGTCCTGATCTTGTTTGCACCATTGTTCCTGCTCTTGAAGTTGGTAAAAACGACGATGGCTTGCTGACGTCGTTCCCACAGATGGTGCCAAATCTGTTGCATGTGAAAACCTCCGTTGCCCGGTTCGCCCATGGATGAGCCTGCAAAAAATCGAGTGAGTGCAAGAGAGCCGATGTGGCTCCGGCCTAGGACTCTCTGATGCATAAGTCAGGTCTCCAGTGCAACAGCGTAACAGCTAGTAAAAAGTGAGATAAGGAATGGTGCTCCATACTTGGGTATTTATAGAGCGAGGATGAGGTGAGGCGGTTGGGAGAGTCCTAGTATGGTAGGAGTCCTTCTTTTGGAAGGTTCTATTGCGCAGAGCGGTGTGGAGAGTCATTTTCAAGGTCGGACTCTTGTTAAGGTAAGAGTCCATACTTGGCGCGATTCCGTATTGCGTTGGGATTGTGGCTCGATCCTTATCCCGTGATTCTTGGGATGTGCTGATGTGGCTCCGTGATTCCCGGTGGGCCGTTATGAGGACCTTGGTGGAGGGCTCGGCCTCGGAGGTCGGCCAGTGAGGTCGGCATGGGAGGTCGACCTCGGTAGTCACCTTGGCCTAGGCCGCCCTGTGTATGCTCGGTCGGAGTTTTAAGGCTGACTTGGGTGATGTGTTGCGGGCTCGGCCGAGTGCTCGGCCTAGCCATGCGACCTGAAGGAGATCGGGTCGGCCCGATTTTCGATTCAACTTGGTTAGGTTCTTGGGGTGACCTCGGCTCGGCCACGTGGCAGCTTCTGACTAGTGAGGTGATTTTATGCTGTATCAAAATCCACACAAATTCTTGGGAACAAATGGAATCCCACAGAGAACACACTAGTAACTTGGTGAACAAGATTGACATCGAGAGAGAGAGCTCAATGTTGCAAGAATGCAATTAGGTTTTGGAGTGACTTGATTATGTCTATATATAATCAGTCCCCACCTCCCCATGGTGTCCCACTCTAAATAGGAAACCCAAAGAGGGAAGGCTACCCACCTTAAGTGGCCAACCCAATTGGTCCAATCAGCTGCCCCATGGGTGGGCGCCAAACCCGAACCAGGTCTTCCCAAATTCGGTTAACACGTTTAAAAATGAGTGAGACCAATGCCAAATCATTAACCTACTACAGTTTTTGATCGGTTTATGTTTTTGCCCAGTTCGATTTTGGTTTATTTTGATTTTTTAGTATCAGGTTAAATACCACTTTAGATCTACTTGTTTTTGGGCTTAAGCACAATGAAATCTTACATTTATAACTTGTAGTAAGGAAAGATACTGGGCATACAAATAAACAACTACGATTGGTTCGGTTCGATCCAGGTTTTTTTGGTCCATTTTACCGGTTTAGGCTATGTTTTACTTAATTAAACCTCTGAAATGGACATATGATACTATTCACATTTGGCCCATTTAGAAGCCCACTTTTAGGAAGAAGCTCCCTGAAGAGTGGGACCCATCATCTATTTCAAGCTTGCACCCAAAAAAAAAAAAATCTACTTTAAGCTCACCTGTTTATACTGTTTCAGGAATATTACTCTTTCCAGATTTGGGTGCCTGAACCAATTTGTTCGAACTAGGGGCTGTCAAACGGGTTAGATAGTATTCGGATCAGTACTTTATATAGAACATATCCGAATTCGGATGGAATTACTGATATCTGGCCTCATAAATATCTGCTTTAATTAAAACATATCAATTATTAATTGGATCGGATATGAAAAATAAAGAATAATATAATATTTGAACCAATTATTATCTGACCCGATTGTCTTCTAATATAATATAAAGTAAATGCAAATTATATAAACAGGGGTAAGGCAGCATACATTATGATCCTCCTCATACCTCGCAAAGGCGGGAGCCTTGTGCACTAGGTACGCCATTTTTTTAAATGTAAATTATATATAAAATTGTACATGAAATGTTTGGGATTCATATTCAAAGATATTTTTAGATTTCCTCTAAATTTACGTAGGTTTAATTTTTTTTCTAAACTAATTGCATTATACTCTTTAGAATTACTTTTAATTTTTTTTAAGTTTAATATTATTACTTAATTTTTTATTTAATCAAACATCCAATTAGATATTATAAATTTATAATTTAATCAGATATGGATTTGGATCAGGTGTTAAATGTCTAACAAATATTCCGTCAAAGGTTTGATGTCAAATATGACATACCAATATCGGCTTGGTAACCAAGTTGCTATTTATAGAGGGTGGGAGCCCGATAATGCAGCTGAAGGAATGGACCGGGCATCTCTTGCATCCAAAATCGTCATAAAAACCATATATTAATTATAAAAGGAGAACGGGACAACAGGTTTCCTTTGAACTGCAAATGCAATTTCTCCTCTTGATTATATCTCTTCCTCGCCCCAAGTAACGTAAAGAATCAATGCCTCCAACATTTGAACGGATTAAAAATATCAAAAGATGCACACTATTGTCCGTCACACTTACAGTGCGTTTGGTTAAGTAAATTTCTGGATGTCTGCATTGATGCAGATGTAACATCCATAGATCAGAGTATCTGTGGATTTGAAATTTCTGGATACCTGCTTTAATTCTCTATTTGGTTACCCTGATTCTGAAACCTGAATCTACCAGAATAACTGTTTGGTTACTTCACCTCTACAACCATTCCAAGTTATTTTCTGCCATTAGCTTCTCAATTCCATTTTCTGTCAAGCTTTGCATACTCTTTAGTGCTGCCTGAGATGCAGGATTGCTGGTAATTGTGGTATTCTCAACTGCTAAAAGTCGGCTTGCCCAAATTTTGGAATCATTTCCAGCACACCACCCCCATCACACATCATCAGTTTATTACTTGAAGATCAATTCGATCATTTCAGATAATCAAAACCCTAAAATTAAACCGAAAAGGGGAAAGAAAAAAAAAACGAGACTTTATAATTACCAAGCTAGAGTAATTTAGGTTGAAGGCTATTGCATCTGCCAGTGTCCTGATCGGAGAAGAAACCAATTCTGAAAGGTAAGAATTCAAAGCGATCTTGAACTCAGTCGACAATGCAATTGATTCACCACTTTCACTGGAATTTAGTATTATGCTGATGTTGGCTATTTGCAAAACGAGAGAGAGAGAGAGAGAGACAGAGAGAGAGAGAATGAGAGAGAAGAGACAGAACGAGAAAGGAGCAGAGCCATAGACGGCGATGACGACTGCAACGAGGAGGAGCAGCAATGACGACAGCGACGAGGAGGAGCAGCGGGGACGAGGAGGAGCAGCGGCGATGAGGAGCAGTAGCGACGAGGAGGAGCAACGACGACGTTTGCTGTGAACTGGGAAAATCCCCATTTTTTTTATCTCCAGATGTCTAGGCTTTTATACAAAGGGTTGAATCTTCAGATTTCACCTCTTAGGGTGAGATCTGAAGATTCACTATTTTTAGTGTAAATGGTGGATCTCTGGATTTTTATGTATCTCCAGATGTCATCTCATAAATCAACCAAGCAGTACACGAAATTGAGAATCATGATTCTATTGATTCAACATCCAGGGATTTGCGCAACCAAACATGTACTTTTAAGTTTCTCAAACCCTGATTCTGAAAACCACGAGGAGAGAGAGACTGCCACGTGTTGGCAACTTAGGATTTCGATGAAACCCGGAGATAGGTATGTCTACCCAAAGGTGAGATTTTAATATATTAATATAGTATAACATGATGTTTAATTGGTTAAGAATTTATCTCGGGAATTTGTGATTAAGTAAAACCCATGTGTTCCTTTAAATTAATTAAAATTTGACTGATTTAAACCAAATAATGAGACTCTAGGGAGAAGATGCAAGTTCCAAACCAAATGTTGCCAAGTAATTTTTGGGTTATGTATTCATATTTTATCCCAAATTATAGATACTGGGGGGTGGGGAAAAACTACCTGAGGGGGCTAGAACCAATGCACATTTATCCTCAACATGGCATTTTGGAAGAAGGATGGAAGCAGACTTGGTGAAAACCGAGTTTAGTGAGTTAGACGAAGCCACAAGAAATTGTCATTGAGAATTGGAGATGAAGTCTGAGACCTTGAGAGATAGGTCCTAAAACACCAAAAGGCTCCATTCCTTATAACTCCACAATGGACAATATGAATAACCAGTGGTCTCGCCAGAAGTTAATCTTCCTCCCATTACTCACCATCCACCTTTCGTGACCAGATACAAAGGACCACATTCTCTTAATCCCTGGCCATATTGACGAAGGGATATAAGAGGATTTAAGAGAACCATTGGAATTAATGAATCTGGATCTGAAGAATTTACTCATTGCAAATTATCATGTTTAATTTGCTATGTCAATTTGCATAGAAGGGCTCTATTAACATCCCGCAACCTCCTTGTACCAAGCCCGCCTTCAAATTTAGGTCTATAGACCAAATCCCACTTCACCACAATTACTTTAGATGACTCCACGTGTTATGACTATATGAAGTTCTTCATCCACCTTTCCAGCTTGATTATCAAACTCGGAGGCCACCAATACACTAAGAAGTTGTGGATCAAAATGCTGGCAGTTACAGATTTGACAAGCTTTACTCAACCTGCCATCGAGAGGAGTTTCCCTTTTCCATCCAGTCATTCTGCTTTTAATCAAGTCCATCATTGGCAACAAAGGTTCCTTTCTGACTCTCCCTTGAAATATTTCCACCGGTTGCACAAAGAAAGATGCTTGCCTAGCTATGAGGTTTCCCTCTCTGCAACACTGAAACTAATAATGGAAACGAAGGACTTTCTTGAAACAGTCTTGATTTCTCAATTGATTGATCTCCTCTAATCTGGGCTCAATTGCCTCTATTTGTACAAATTTCACCCCAATCCCCTTTACAAAGATCTTCCCAATAGGTTTCGTTCCTCGCCAAGGGGTTGAGTTGTTCTCGGTTAGGAATCTTTCCATAAGTGGATTACGGTTACCATTCATAACACCTTTAGGATTTTCCTTAATCGTCTATGGTGGCGTAGCTATACCGGTTTAACCACCCAGCACGTGATACGCGAATCTTGGACGGAACGTGTTTCTTGGGCTTCACGCTTCCAGGTGTCACCCTAGGACTGGGTGGATAAAATATGGTGTATCATTTGCCCCCTACTCTCTTTGTCTTGGACAAGGCATAGGGAGGACTTCACATTTCTTCTGAGTATTACTATACCGATCATCATACTTCACTGTACTGATTATCATGCTCGATTATCAGTTATCTTCATTGTAGACTTTCGTTGATCGCTAGTTTTAGTTTAACCTCGCCGGTATTCAGTATTGGCGAGCATCGCTTTGGGGGGGAAATTTCACTTTTGAAATGTGTTCGGCTATTGACGATTATACCCTTGGATAGGAAGTTGAAACGTGGGCTTCAAAAAGTGTGCCGCCATTTGCCGTCTCTAGCATGTGGGTCCGAAATATCTTCCAGATTTCATGTCTTTTGAGGGGACTTGAAAGGTTATCGTAAAGTTCAAATTTGAAACCTTAAGCTCCCGGCATTACCTTGTCAATGAAACGTCTCCCGAAGGTTTGACACGTGTTCACCACGTTCCCACTTTGATTTTTTGGTTGCATCGTGATTGTCCAAATGTGCACGTTGGATTGATCCGAGGCGTCCAACCTTTTTCCCCAGGGTATATAAGGCTCTAATCCTAGGGGTTTTTCTTCTTCATCGTTTCCAAGTCCTAAAGCTCAAGAGTTCTGATTCTTTGCTTTCGTTTCAATCCTTGAAGTCTTAGAAGTCTTCTCACTCTGCGCTTTTCTCTTCAGTCAGACTCTTCTTACTCTAGTAAGTTCTTCTTGTCTTCTTTCTACCTTTGATTCCCTTTTCTTTTATCTAAAAATGTCGAGTTTTAGGAATGCCCCAACCTCCAAGACTGTGAGAGAGAAAGATTCCTTATTTTAGGAATCAGATCGATTGTTCCATGGTTCAACGACCAGAGATGCCACCGTGGTCCCCCCTAGGGAGTCTGTTGCGGTTCACTGCACTTGCTTTGGTGCTTCTACCAGCACGTCTTCTAGTAAGCCCTCGAAGAAATCATTCATCCCCCCTCGTAGGAAGGCCCATCATGTTCACCAACCCCAAATCGATCCCACCATAGGACAGATTGTAGATGATATCCCTTTGGTCATAAGTGTGTCCGATGTCATGGAGATTCAAGACATCTACGAGATTCTGGAGTCCATTGATCTTAGGGATGCTAGCCCTGAAGATAGGTTGAATATTGAGCATCCTTATGAGGTCAGCCTTATCTCTGATTCCTTCGAGGCCGGTTTTTGCATCCTCGTCCCTCAGTTCATTTCATGCCTCCTTAGACATTACGATGTAGCCCCCACAGTCAATTACTTCCAAATTCCTAGAGGTGCGTTGGCGCCTTTGTCCTCAGATGTACTCGGTTAGGTTGACATCCTTCCCATGCACTGTTCATCAGGTGCTTCCTGCTTACTTCGCTCAGTTCTCACACTAGATGGTATTATTTCGCCAGCAAGAATCCAGTATCTATGTTATAGGTAAAATCACTTCCTCCATCCATGCTTGGAAACAACAATTCTTTTGGGCTAAATGCTCGAGGTACAAATTTCCCAGCAAGTGGTGCTCGCCCAACACTTCTGCTCGAAACAAGATTCCACTCCTAGACGATGAGGATCTAAAACCCTCCAGTTGATAATAGATTCTAAGAGTCCCGTGGAGCAAGATGATATCAATGCCTTAGACATTTCTTGCTTAGAGAAGGGTGAGACTGTGAGAGTACCTTGTGTGTGTTTATATGCTCTTTCATTATACTAACCTTGCGTTATTGCTTTGATGCAGTGGATTTCAATATGGATTCCATGATGGATTTTATTGCCGAGGAGAACCTTCAAATCATCGAGGATGAGGTGACCCTCCCCCAGCCGCTGGAGAAGAAGAGGAATTAAGCTCCAGCCACACAAGGGGTGGACCCCCCAGGAAGGAGTTCAAAAAGAGAGATGGCTCACCGACCAAGGTCCTTGAGAACCAAATCCAGTAGGAACCCCAGGAAGGAGAAGGGGCTTTCTGTGAAGATCCACCAAGCTACCGTTCACGGTGCTCGGGGTGATGTCCCCCTTAGACCCCTTAAAAGAGGTCCACTTACGGTACTACCGAGCACCAAATTGCCAGAGGACAAGTTAATGGGGTCCAAAGGCAAGGGAAAACTATCTTTGAACACAGTCATTCCCAAATAGTCGGTGTGAGTTGACCAAAGGGTTTGGGATGACGCCTCTGTTGCCAAACAGATGGCGTTGAATTGTATTCTTCCCGTTGATCGGGAGGCTCTCTCCAGGTTGGCTGATGATACTCTGGAGAGAAATGATTGTGCCCAGGATTATGAGGTAATTTCCCTTCCTGTTTCCTCTTTTTTACTTCTCTCTCTCTTTTTTTTTTTAAAATGTCTTCATTATTTCTCTGACATATTTAAATTCTCAGGTGCTGGCTTATGTCTCCGAGGTCGTCCAGTGGAAGAGGGAGTATGCTTCCCTGTATGGTAAGTAGGACCTGGAGTACAAGGAGCTGCAGCGGGTTTGCGAAGATCTTGATCAGCAGATCTACGCACTTAAGAAGGGGGTCACGGAGTTGGAGGCGGCAAAAGAAGCTATCGATTATGTTTTGGTGGCTGCTAAGATGGTACGGGAGGCAGCCGATAAGCGTTCCAACGACTCTGCTTGATTATAAAAGAAGGTCGAGGAAGAGTCGAAGAAGAAAGACAATCTGATGGAGAACCAGAAAGCAGAGATCGCCAACCTGAAGACCAGGCTGGAGAAGGCTGAGGCTCTGGCAAAGGAAGCCCGGAAGCAAGCCGTGGATGCCTATCTTGCCTTAGAGGAAAATAAACGGGAGCATCTGAAGACTTCCTCTAAAGCTTTCTTGCAGTGTGCATATGCCTTTTGGTGGCAGGTGAAGGAGAGAGAGCCCAACTTCAACTTTAAGGGTATGTGGGAGGTGGAGAGTATGCTCTCCAAGCTGGAGGATGACTCTTTCATTCTAATACCTTCCAAAGGAGAGGTGAGGATTCTGATACCGATGGTCTCCAGTAGTGTTGTTGTGTCCTCGGGTGCTAGCGAGCATTTTCCTACAATTAAAGCTAAATAGACTGCCGTACAGGAAGCTGAGCGTGCCAAATTTGTGGGAGAAAAAGACAATTAGGTTCCTATTGAGTCTTCGCCCTCCATTCTGCCTCAAAATCCAAAGAAGTCCTCCACCCCCGAAGCCACAGATCCGAGTACTGACCGCCAAGCTCTAGTTTGGCCTCGCTCCATGTCTTTTTTATTTTTATTTTATGCTTGTAGTCGGGCTTAGCTGTCGCGTTTTTCCTTGTAGACAAGAAGTTACCTTAATGAAAAAGTTTTCTCGCTTTTGACTGAATTCAATTCTTGTGCTTTCTTTGTATTTGTGAATTCCGAGCATAACCTTTTAACTCTGTATATAGGGTTATCTTACGATGCCCGATGTACAATCTAACGCGGCAAACCGAAAAGAAGAACTTCATGCTCGGATAAGGGCATATGAATCCTCCAACGCTGTATTGAGGAAATTCAAGACTCGTCTTGAAGAGGAGTTGGATTACTACAAGTCACTTGAATGGTGGGAGGATGATTTGGTTCAAAGACTTGACTTTGTCAGAGACATAGTTGACAATGTTGTTGACTATCTTTGGGCTGAAAAGTATTCTACTGCGAGCCTTGCCAATGATCACCTTTTGAAGTCGGTGGTCTTCCATCATTTCTATGAGGATAAGGCCTTGGAAGGTGCTCAGTGCTTATACAGCAAAGTGAAGAAAGTTGCCCCCTACTTTAAGTGGGGGGGGATTGACCTAGGTTTCAGCCCTAAAGTTCCAATATAGGATGTGTGGTTGGAACCTTCTTTCCTACTCCTCAGGATCATTTGGGTCCATTGCCTCCCAATCCTCAGCGTCCGAGCAAGTGACATATGTACCAGTAACAATTTCTTATATATCTTGCCAATGTATATTTCGCCAATGTAAACTTTTGCTAATGTAAGCTTTTATATTTTTAATAATAAGATTTCCACCCTTTGATCTATTTGTAGATGATTTTTTCTTGTGTTCGTCTCTTGCTGTCAAGATCATTCCTCCCCCTTCGGATTGTTGTACCTTTACTTTAATTATGGTGTAACTTCCCACTTTGGTGCAAATCACCCTTATGGTCGGTAGACCATTATTTTCTTTGTGGTACTACTCATCATTATGGTGCATATCACCATTATGGTTGGTAGATCATTATTTTTATTGTGGTGTAACTCACCATTATGGTGCAAATCACCATTATGGTCAATAGACCATTACTTTCATTGTGGTGCAACTCACCACTATGGTGCATATCACCATTATGGTCGATGGACCATTATTTTTATTGTGGTGCAACTCACCACTATAGTGCAAATCACCATTATGGTCAATAGACCATTACTTTCATTGTAGTGTAACTCACCGCTATGGTGCATATCACCATTATGGTCGGTGGACAATTGGTGCAACTCACCACTATGGTGTAAATCATCATTATGGTCAATAGACCATTATTTTCATTATGGTGCAATTCACCACTGTGGTGCATATCACCATTATGGTTGATGGGCCGTTGCTTGACTATTTTGCATATTAAGATTGTTACATATTGCCATTATCAAATGTAGCAGTCAAAATATTTGGAACAACCACAAATGATTTAAAATTTTTGAAATAACCATAAATGGTTTTAAAATTTTGGAACAACCAAAAACGGTTTAATAATATTTGGAACAACCACAAATGATTTTGATAACATTTACATGGGGACTGACCACTACTGATAGAATTTCCTCAAGTTGTCTGAGTTCCATGACCATGGTATGGGTACCCCCTCCAAAGTCTCCAAAAGATAAGCTCTTGAAGCCACTTGTTTGGAGATTCTATATGGTCCTTCCCAATTTGGTGCTAGTTTTCCTATGGCTCTTGGATCAGAAACTTCTACTTTGCGGAGCATAAGGTCTCCCTGTTGAAATATTCTTGGTTCTACTTTGGCATTATAGTGGCGTGCTACTCGCTGTTGATGTGTGGCATTCGTCACCCCCGTTATCTCTCTAACTTCTTCTAACAAGTCCAAATTTGTTCTTAATTCTTCACCATTGGTTTTTAGGTTATAGAGTTGTACTCTCAATGACGTTTTTTCGATCTCCACAGGGATCACCACTTCTGTTCCATATGTTAACATAAATGGGGTTTCACCTATCGCAGGTCTTGTGGTTGTCCGGTAGGCCCACAAGATATTTGGTAGTTCTTCCACCCACAGCCCCTTGGCTTTCTCCAGTTTCTTTTTGGTTCCATCAAACAAGATTTTATTCATAGCTTCAGCTAGGCCATTGGATTGTGGATATGCCACTAAAGTCTTGCGTAGCTGAATCTCACACCGATCGCTGGATTCTTTAAATTTCTGTTCAACTTGTTTCCCATTATCCGTGATAAGGGTTATCAGGATCCCATATCTTTAGACGACAGAATGCAGAAAAAACTTCCATACATTAGCTGTAGATATTGTTGCTAATGGTTCTGCTTTGACCCACTTAGTGAAATAATCTAATGCTACCACCCTGAACTATTTTCGTCCTGCCGCCTTTGGGAAGGGTCCCAGAATATCCATCCCCCACTGCACAAAAGGTAATGGGCTTAAGATGGTAGTGAGCTCGGTTGCTGGTTGGTGGGTGATCGCTGCAAAGGTTTGGCACTTGACGCATTTGCACACAAAAAAACTTATTGCATTTTTACTTAGGTATGGCCAAAAAATACCCTTGTCTGATCAACTTGTGAGTTAATGCTATGCCCCCAGGTGTTGTGTTTAAATGCCTGTATGAATCTCTCTAAGGACGTATTCAGCCTTTGATAGCCTGAGACACTTCAAATACGACATGGCGTATGCCTTTTTATATAGCACTCCACCGATCATGATGAACTGTGCTGCTCTCATCCTTATCTTTTTAGCTTCTTCTTTATTGATCGGGAGTATGTCCCCTAGAGATATATGATGAGTGGATCCATTCAGCATGGTTCTTCTTCAACTAGCATCACATTTTCAGTTTCTTCAATGGTCGGTGCTCCGAGGACATGTATGTATACTATCCAGCCAAGCTCTTGAAAATTTGACATGGCCAACCTGGATAGTGCATCTGCAGATGCATTCTATAAATGGGGTACTTATAATATTTGAAAGTAAGCAAATTCAGTTGTTAATTCTCGTACCTTCTTTAAATATTGTGCCATGCATTGTTCCTTTGTTTTATATTCTTTGTTCACTTGATTGACCACCAGCTGAGAGTCACTGTGCACGGTGAGGCTTTTTACCATTAGGCTCTTTGCAAGGCCCAAACCAGCTATCAATGCCTCGTACTTAGCTCCATTATTTGTAGTTTGGAACTCGAATCTCAGCACATATTGTACCATAAGTCCCCTTGGGCTTGTCAAAATCAGTCTAGCCCCGCATCAAGTGCTATTGGAGGATCCGTCCACATATAACATCTAAGGCTCTGGCCGTGCTTCATGATAAGAATCTGCTGCTATCTCATCACTTGGCAAGGTGCATTCGACGACGAAGTCTGCCAATTCTTGCGCTTTTATAACGGTGTGCGGTTTGTACTACACATCGAATTCCCCCAGCTCGACCGACCATGCCACCAAATGCCCCGAGTGATCGGGTTTTGATAAAATTTTCTTCAATGGTTGATTCGTCACCACCACTATCGAGTAAGCTTGAAAGTAAGGTCATAGCTTTCGTGCAACAATTATCAACACATAAGCATGCTTATCTATGTTGATGTATCTTGTTTCTGCATCTAGGAGCACCTTGCTGAAATAATATATTGGCTTTTGTATGCGCCCATCACCTTTTACCAATACTGCACTTACAGCTACCGTGGTGAATGTGAGGTAGATGGAGCACATCCCCAGGGTCGAGTTTCGTCAACAACAGTGGGTTGGCCAAGTATTTCTTCAGATCTGCGAACGCCTTTTGACATTCTTCCATCCATTCAAATGATAGCTTTACCCCGTTGGTCAGCCTTTCAGCTGCTCCATTTTTTAGTGCTTTGAAGAATGGAAGACACCGATCACCAGAAGCTGAAATGAATCTTCCTAGCGCAGCTACTCTTCCTGTTAACTCTTGCACTTCTTTGATTCATCTAGGTGGCACCATATCTAAGATGGCCTTGATCTTGGCTAGATTTGCTTCTATCCCCCTTTATGACACCATGAAGCCAAGGAATTTACCAGAAGTTACCCCGAATGCACATTTGGCAGGATTGAGCTTCATTTTGCTTTTTCTTAAAACTTGGAATGTTTTTTCGAGGTTGGTTATGTGGTCGGATGTCTTCAGACTTTTCACGAGCATGTCGTCCACATAAACTTCTACGTTGCACTCTATCTGTTTTTGAAAAATCTTGTTTACCATCCGTTGATAGGTGGCGCCTGTATTTTTAGGCCAAAAGGCATCACTTTGTAGCAGTACGTGTCTTTGCCCACTATGAATGAGGTTTTTTTTATGTCTGGTTCATACATTTTGATTTGAACCCAAAATACGCATCCATGAAACTTAGCAATTTATGGCGTACCATGGCATCTATCAATAAATCAATATGAGGCAAAGGGTAGTAGTCTTTAGGGCATGCTTTATTTAAATCAGTAAAATCAATACACATATGCCACTTGCCATTAGACTTGGGCACCATAACTACATTAGAGAGCCATTCAGGATAAATGGCCTCCTCAATAAATCCTACCTCCAGTAGCTTGACAACTTCTTCCACCACTTTTCCCTAGCGCTCAGGTGCAAAGGTCCTCTTCTTCTAGAAGACTGGCTGCGATGCTGGATGAACATTCAGCTTGTGCTCGGCTAATTCTCAGTCAATCCCGGGTATATCAGTGGTTGACCATGCGAAGGCATCTACATTGGCCCTTAAGAACTCCACCATACGCTTCCTTCGCTCTTCCATTAGACCTACGCCTACTTGCACGATGCGGCATCCCCCTTAACAATCTCCACCGAAACTAGGTCCTCGACTGGCTTTGATCTTTTGTGCTCGATATCATCACTAGCATCTTCGAGTGTAACTTGGAGCATCTATGGCTCCTTCCCTTTTCCTCTTAGATAGCTCTCATAGCATTTTCTTGAGGTTATCTGGCTTCCACGGCACTCCCCTACTCCTCCATCTGTGGGGAATTTCATTACGAGGTGGGAAGTGGAGAATATGGCATGCAGGGCATTGAGGCCTGGTCGGCCGAGTATTCCATTGAAGGTGAAATTAACCTTCACCATCAAAAAGTTCATCATCACTGTGGACAGCAAAGGCTCAGTCCCCACAGTCGCCAATAGCTCAATAGAGCCCTCTACATACACAGGGGCTCCATTAAATCTGTAGAGTGGGAATCCACCCTTTTTAACATCTCGGGTTTCAGTTGCATTTTCTCAAATGCATCATAATAAAGTACATCCATCGAGCTTCTGTTATCAACATATATCCTGGCCACCGAGCAATTGGCAATGGTCATCTTGATCACCAAGGCATCAACATGGGGTGATTGGATATTAGAGAGATCTTCATCCGAGAAGGTTATTTTCTGCTTGATTCTTCTTTTCTTGTTTGGCATTTCAGCCTAGAACACACACCGAGCATGATGTTTCTAGAACTCGAGGACTCTCCCCCAAACCTGGTCTCCAAAGATCGTAGCTATCTCTCTAAGGGGTGCATTCTCGGTATGGCGCCCGCGTCCAGCTGGATCTATTCTGTCTTCATTGTCGCCCAACCGAGCAGGGGATTTTGCCCTCTCCTCAGGTTCTTGGGTTCGGTTACCCTGTCTTCTGTTGCCGCCCTCCTTCTTCACAAATCTATTCAGGTGGCCCCTCTAGATGAGGGCTTCTATTTCATCCTTCAGTTGTCTGCACT
This sequence comes from Telopea speciosissima, assembly GCF_018873765.1. Taxonomy (NCBI): domain Eukaryota; kingdom Viridiplantae; phylum Streptophyta; class Magnoliopsida; order Proteales; family Proteaceae; genus Telopea; species Telopea speciosissima. Next base: position 45,092,700 of record NC_057922.1, on the reverse strand, counting down.
CCTCCGTGTCAAGGCCATGATCATGGTGGAATTTGCAGTATTTGTTCTTATTACGCTCATGTGTAGGCTTTATCATCTTTGCTAGCCAATGCAGGGTTACCTGGTCCTTAATCTCATTAAGGATGTATGCTCGATTGTGTGTGAGGGTAGTGTATGTGGGCTCTGGCTTCAGATCGCTTCTAGGAACCCATGCCCGATCATCTCTTTTCCCCTTCCCGTCTTTCTAGTCTTTGTCATTTTTCTGGCCATTTCCCCTAGATTGGGAATCTTTCTTTTCCAGACCTTTCTTCTCGAGCTTTGTCTCTTTCTCTTGCTTGGTTGCAAGAACTTCTGCAAGATTGATATGTTTTTCGCAACATGAGAAGAGTTCATACATATCAACTGGCTCGTCCATGATCAGGGACTTCTTCAGTTCAACATCTCTGATGCCACTACGCAGGGCTTGGAACTTCACAATCGGGTCTAAATTTTATACCTCCAGCACCTCATTGTTGAATCTTGTGAGAAAGTCTCTGGTTTTTTAATCAGAGCGTTGCTTGATGGCTAACAGATTGGTTGTTATCTTTTTGTTGACTTTGCTACTCATGAAGTTGGCAAGAAAGGCCCGTCCGAGCTCCATGAAGCTAGAGAGTGATCTTGGCTTCAGGCACGCGAACCACTGTCTTGCCGAACCCTTCAAGGTAGAGAGAAATGCTCGGCACATAATAGCGTCTAATGCCCCTTGAAAGAACATCAAAGATTTCAAACTTTCAAGATGGTCCTCTGGATCCGTCGTGCCTCCATACTGCTCGATGGTTGGCATCTTGAAACCCTTCGATAGGCGCTCCGCTCTGATCTCGTCTATGAAGGCGAGATCAGTGGTGAATTGGAAGTCGTTGCTTGGAACATGATTCTTTCCCTTCAGAACTTCTTGGATCTACTCTTGCAACTCCATCACTTTGTCATCCAAGGCTTGTTCCGCCTTGGTCATCTGAGATTCTTGTCTCCTGTTATCTTTCAAAGTTTCTTTACCCTTTCCCCAAACATTATTTACGTCGTTATGATTTTTACTGTGTTCTGGGGAATGAGTTCTCTCCTTCACCTGAGACGGGTGCAGAGGTGGCGGTGGAATTCCTTGTAGGATGTTACGCTGCATTTCCTTCATCTGGTCCTGCCATTGGGTTTGCATTGCTTTGAATTGCTCTACCATCTCATACCATGGCAGATCTCCAGGGAGTCTTGGCTAAGAATCCTCCTTTTGGGAATCGTCCTCTTCTATGATTAGATCGTCCCGTCTGGCGTGAGGGCCAGAGGGTCCCTTCGGTGCCCTTCTTGAGCAGTGGCATGAGCGGTGGCCGCGGTGGTAGCGGCAGTGGCCTTCGAAATCTTCAATTGGTTGCGAGTGTTGGTCATCATGGGATCTTCGCAGGTTTTTCGCTCTTCGTTCCCACAGACGGTGCCAAAAAATGTTGCACAAAGAAAGATGTTTGCCTAGCTATGAGGTTTCCCTCTCTACAACACTGAAACTAATAATGGAAACGAAGAACTCTCTTGAACAGTCTTGATTTCTCAATTGATCGATCTCCCCTAATTTGGGCTCAATGGCCTCTATTTATACAAATTTCACCCCAATTCCCTTTACAAAGATCTTTCCAATAAGTTTCCTTCCTCGTCAAGAGATTGAGTTATTCTCGGTTAGGAATCTTTCCATACGTGGATTACGGTTACCATTGATAACGCCTTTAGGATTTTCCTTAACTGTCTATGCTGACGGGGCTATACCGGTTTAACCGCCCTGCACGTGATACGCGAATCTTGGACAGAATGTGTTCATTGGGCTTCATGCTTCCAGGTGTCCCCCTAGGACTGGGTGGATAAAATATGGTGTATCACCACCCATAGATATTTGGTAGGTAATCTGCAAACTAGTATTCCCAACAATTCCACAGGAGCTTGCCTCCTCGAGCTTGGAATGTTGCCTAGAAATAATTTTCTTTTTTTCCAAGTTAATGAGTTAATCTATTGCCCAGAAATAATTGTATTCCCCTGTCTCTATTATTTAAATAATAAAACTCATACATGAGTTTCCAAATATGTGTGTGTATGAGGATCACCACGGGACCGGGGGTTCGTCTTGTTTTCCCCTTCCCAAGTTAATCTATTGCCCAAAAATAATTGTATTCCCCTCTCCCTATTATTTAAATAATAAAACTCTATCCATATGTAATTCACGTTAATCTTAATAAAGTTTCTCATGTTACTACCAAAAATAATAATAAATACATATTAAAATCATAATTAATTTATTTGATCCGATTAAATTGTGTTTGATACACACACATCAAATATCTAAATATCAAACATCCACTCCCTCTAGATATCCCTTTAGAACATTTTTTGTAAGAAATCTGACTCGAAGAAATGGAATTAATAACACGAAGGACCAAAAAAAAAAAAAAAGAAACATGTGAACCCTACAATAGAGGAAGCAAATTTGGTTTCTTAAGCAGGGAAACATAATGTAGGGCTTGTGCATTCGTCTAAATCAAATGGGAAAGCTGATTTACGCGTCTGCATTCTTTAGAAAAAAAAAAAAAAAAAAAAAACAAAAGTAAAAGGAAAGAAAACACTGACTGGATAAAAGAAATGGAATATGGGGTATGCATGTACTCTATTGGATGACAATCATCCACGTGCCCCTTTAGACTTTTAGACCCAATAATTTGTGTAATGATAGTGGAGAGAGTCAAACTGTTGGGATGATGGGATCTGAACAATTAAAGCAGAGGTGGGGTCAGAGAAAGAGAGAGAGAGAGAGAGAGAGAGATGTGAGAAGGATGGAGATTGGCTGTGCTGTATAGCAGAAAGGCCTAAAGTGTTTCCTTAGAAGTTAAAACTCAAAGATTGAGAGAAGCTCGATTCCCGGAAGCCATGTGAGACAAAGAGGTTGTCACGTGATGACCCATTCTTCTTAAATATCCCAAGGCTAAATAAACTTTCCCTTAATGTTGCTCGACAAACCCTAAGACCCTAACTTAATATTGCTTTAAAGATCAGCAACTGAAAAACCCTTTCTTTGTTCTCTTGGTATTTGTAACAAAATATAAATAAACCAAATTGTAATTTAAAACATCTCAAGCAAAGAATATATTGGAGAATGTAAGGCTCCATTGATTCTGCCCACACCTTTTGACTCTTTCTCACATATTGATTACACACAGACGCATACTATGCCACAAAATTCTTGGTGGGTCCAACTCAATGTCTATGCTCTTTCACCATATGTCTCTCTATTTGTCTATTAGTGAGTACTAAGAGTTTTATGCGTTACATGTTATATTATTTGGAATGTTGTAAAAATCCATCTCTTTCTCTCTCTGGATTAAATGGATAATCAAAAATTTGAATTCGATCTGCATTCGTATCTATTTAGGAACATCTGTATTCATTTAGAGATATTCGAAAAAAATATCTGAATGTTCGGATCAAAATTCATTCAAAAAAAATTTGAATACTTAATAAAAAAAGTTAAGTAAATAATGATCGTTCTGCAATATGAGGAAAAGAGAATCATGATCTAAGAGATAATGATTGAAAGTGAATTGTATCCGCTAGGGGGAGGATGGTCCGGGTTACACAAGATAGAGATGTAAATAGATGGTCAAAAATCCAAATTCAATCTGCATTCAAATCCATTTAGAGGTATCCGTATTCGGCCATGAAATATCCACATCGATCACAACTGATTTGTATCTGAGCCGAATCCGATCCGTTGACAAGCCTCTCTCTCTCTCTCTCTCTCTCTCTCTCTCTCTCTCTCTCTCTCTCTCTCTCTCTCTCTCTCTCATATTATATAAATTATAGTCTTATATATATGGGTCCTTCACTTATTGATAAGATATTTAAGAAAGTATACAGAGAAAGGACTTTTAGTGGTGGTGAATCGGCTTTCGTGATTCCCAAAACATAATTGACCTAATAGGAAGGTCTGTGTTTTGCTTTCTTTCTGTTGACATGACTATGTGATGCTTCTTTCTCTCCAAAGCTGACCACAATGCATGCAAACTTGCAAAGCAAAGAAATCATACTTCCTCTCTCTCTCTCTCTCGTGCCTGCAATCTGCATGGTGGAATAATTTCGTTGCCTGTTTCATTTGCTTGTCTATAGAGTCTAAGAAAAGTAATGCCGCCCATATTCGGGAAAAAGTGGTGTTAGACAAACCCAGACCCACCCTCATTTTGATGTAGAAAACAAAACCCCTTTTCCTTCTAAATTACTCCTTTCAAAAAGACAATTTTGCTTAGAATTGAAGCTCTCCTCTCTAGTCCCCACCCACCCACACGGAGGGGAGGACAACTATCACAGCCTTATGTTTCATGATTTCTTCTGATAGTTAGAATTTAGAACCACTTTTGAAGTTTAAACTCTTAATTAATTAGTTAACTATAGCTTTAGAAGCTAACAATGTATAGAGGTTATGGACCAGACCCATTTTCAAAAAGATCATAACCGTTGGATCTATCCTTTTTATTTTATTTTTTAATCGTTTAACATCTGTTTAATTTATATTAATGGGTCTTATAAAACCTATCTCATATGACATCTCTATCATGTTTCCTACCCTTATAGTAATCCACAAGAACTTGCTTTCTGATTTTGATCACAGCTCCATCAAGAAATAGTAATATGTTACATCTTAGCTAGATGTAAGGGCTACTACGCACAAGAAAGCTCTCAGTAGGGTTGACCCCATGAAGTGGTCCCATTTTTGGACTTGAGCCCAGCCAAGATACATGACCAAAGTTTCTAGGTCAAAGTTGGAAAAACACTCTTACCATCATTAAATTGGTAATGTGAGATGTTTTAGCAATTTTCTTGATGAATTGGGTGTTTTAGTAATTACCAGAATATTTTCAAGCCCGGGCACATGTTGCTTGCAGATAATACCAGGAATTCATATTCCCAAGACCCAACCATTCTTAAAAAGAAAAAAAATGATAATAATAATTTCCAATTCCATGATTCTAGACCAGGTTTGGACTGTTTCTTCCATAAATTATTATTATAGATTTTTACATTCCAAAGCAAATGATTCACACTCTGGAGGAGGAGTACACGTTCAAGACTTCATTTTATATAAATATTCCATGACATCTTTGATGAGAACAACAATATCTTTTGAAGGATATCATGAAATTAATAAATAGGAATTGAATATTTGAATAGTTCATTAACTGATTAGATTCTAATTCGAGGAATTTTAAATCTCAGGTGGAGAATATGAGAGTTAACAAGAAACTTTTCAAGGGTATATTTGAAGAAACCTCTAAATTTAGTAGATCACTAGATATATATATAGCAGAAGATGGAGAGATGGTGGTGAGTAAACCAAACAGCTGTGCAAACAAAAGGCATAAAATTTAGTAGATAAGACTTGCTTGCTAGACAATCACATCTTATATTATAAATCAATCTATCAAGTTCCTAATTTAAACCGGTGACTGGTTCATCAAGTCACTTTTTTCTCGCTAAAAGGATCATTTGTATTGAAAAGGAGAAAAAATATAGAGTACAACGATTAAACTGGACAGATCCAGACACAACTATAGACTAGCCAAGAATTTTCTATTAGAAAAACAACGCCCAGAATGGCAATTTTTACAGAAGAAAAACTAAGAGAAAGAGAAGAACAATCACACAAAACAAGAGTTACGTGGTTCAGCCTCAAGTAGGAAGGCTACATCTACGGCTGAGAAATAGAACGATTCCAGTACTTCTGTGAAGCAAAAAATACAAACCTTCAGTCTCACAACTCTCAAAGCGATAACAATATTATATAAGAAAATCCTAACCCAGAAAGTATAGAACTACCGCTAGAGACCCACCCGGTCTGATTCGAACCTTAACCAACATATGGTCAAAATACATATCAAATCGAAGATCTCAACAAGCTCTTTAGGGGTCAGCCTTATGGCGCTGTTGTATGCACTTTTAGGTCATGCTGGCGCATTTCAAAGGGGAAAATGGCCCGCCAAAGAATCACCACAACACTTTTTGGATTGAGATCAGGCTTCACCAATAACATTTCCCTCCCACCAATGGTAATGCCATCAGCAAGAGAAAAAGACTACTAACACATAAAATTTTTATGAAAGACACCGATATTTTAGTCTACATTGAGCATCAACTGAAAGCTCATCATTAACATAGGGGGAGGGAAAACCACCATTGATGATGAATCCATCAATCACGTGGCTGCTTATATTTAGGGTTTGTTTTTATCCTTAATTGTTCCCAATTTTACTTGGTTTTCAGCTTTGAGCCTTTGAGCACTTCATTAGGGCATGAATCTCGAGACTTAATCACATTCACAACATACAAATAAAAAGGAAAAATTATCTCTTAGGATGTAAATGAGAACCAAATCAACATTGTTAAGTAACATTTAATTTACAAAGTCAAAATCTTCTTAAAAATACCCACACTTCAAATTAGGAAAGAAGAGGGATAATAATAGTATGCATAAAGAGCAAATGGATCTTGACTTTCTCCCCAAGTAATAAACACCCAAGCACCACTGATCTTATGCCAAACCCACATGAGAGAAATCATAAAAGAGATTGCATCAAGGGAGTAGTGCAACAAAGGATGAATTAAGGAAGATTAAAGCAAAGTTAGTAATTAACTATGTTAAGACATGTGTATAGATATTAATGCTAAGAGCAAAGAAGGCAAAGACAAAACAGTGGAAGATTCCAAACTTGAACGAGAATCGAGCTCTGAGCATTTCTTAGGATCGATGTTGTGTCATTGTCCGACGACAAAGGGCCTCGGAATTATCTATTCTATCAGATTAATTAATTAAATTAACATCTCTCTCTCTCTCTCTTCTCTTTCTCTATCTCTTTCAAGGGCTGAGAGCGAGGAATTAATGGCATGAGACCGTGTGACAGGCATAATTTAACTGCAGGAACTTGAGGAACAGACATGTCCCTTGAGATAATAATTTAATGATGATTACACCATCATTCATTCATTCATTCATTCACTTTGTTTTTCTTTTCCGTGAGCCAGTAAAGTACTGTCAGCACATTACCCGCTCCTCCTTGACTCAGACGCGCACAGATAAAGAGAGAGAGAGAGAGAAAAAAAGATCTCTGAGGTTCTCTCTCTCTACTGTCTAGTCTTTTTAGCCTCTTGCATCGAGATCTAGAACCACATTCTCTTCTTATTCAATTCCTTGACTTTCCTTATATATTGATATTTATGTTACCTTTCTATATACCCCATTCAATATAGGAAGCCCTATGTGCTTGGAATCTGCATCACAGTTCTTCTCTTTTTCTCTTTTTGGTTCTCTAATTAGTGAGTAACAGAAGTGGATGAGTTGTTAGGTGGGCTCTGTTTAGGGAACCAAGAACTGGAGGGATAAAGAAACAGAAACAGAAACAGAAACAGATGAGTAATTTATATGTAGCCTTACAAACTGCTTTATAATGTAAGAAGAGAAGCTTATTGACACTAGTCACCTAGCTTCTTGCCCTGCAAGTCAAGGAATTAATAGACTTTTGGAATCACAGTGGGTAGTCAGTGCCAAATAAGAAAGCCTTAGTAGTCTGAGAAACTGTCCTTCTAGGGTTTATTATTATAAGTATGAAATGGGTTTTTTTTATTGCCGTACCTCTTTGGGATCATCACTAAATAAAAGGGTAGTGTCAAAGAATGAAAAGAAAGTAGATGACTGGTAGGTATTATGTGAGTTATGTGGTGGTAGTAGTTGTATAGAAGTAGAAGTAGTAGTAATGGAAGTAGAGAATAGTGTGATATATAGGGTAGTCCTTGTCTACAACAATGGCAGAAAGTTTAAAATGAAAGAATGAAAAGAAAAAGATGAGGAATTAAGAAACCATTCTATTTGGTAGAATTTATGAAACCTCACCCACATGCACATACAAAGAGGCATAGAGAGAGATACACAGAAAAAAGAAAGAAAAAAAGAAAGAAAGAAATCAATTGACAGTTCCAAAGGGAAGACCCAGTGGAGGTAGGGGGGTGGGGGCGCATTGTAAACATAAAATAATAATAAATCAGACAAAAGCAAGGACAGAGTCATTTAGCTGACCAACGGTACATTAACATGTGGTATAAAGTAGTACACCATTGAAGTTGACATAAGAGGAAGAATAGCCTAAGTGGATCCAGCTATACTGGGGGACATATATTCAAGAAGTTGGAGAGCGAGAGAGATGTGGTAGCCCTAGATGTGATGGTCCAGTGAACGAGGGAGGAGTATTAAATTAGGGGGGCAGATTGATGCAGGACTTTTTTTCTGTCAGCAATGAAAAGAGAGATGAGAGAAATGATTTTGTAATCCATTGCTTTATGATTGAGAGGAAGGAGAGAGAGAGAGAAGGTAAAGAGAAAAGGGCAGTCTTTCTGAAAGCTTTACTGACATGAAAAAAGAAGGCTATGATGTCCTTATGATGGGCATAATCCCGGAACAGTGTTGTTCTTTTGTACGCGTTGCCCGAGGTTCTGAACCCATAGCCCGTTGGTCAATACTCTCCATATGAGCCCCGCAGGGCTGTGAGGCCACTGAGCTTTCACATCACATAACCCCCCCCATCTAATACTACTGTATATACTTACTTCGAGAGAGAGAGAGAGAGAGAGAGAGAGAGAGTGAGTGTGTGTGTGTGTGTGTGTTTTGCTTTGGTTTTTGCTTGGCCTGTTTTTTTAAGTCTATCAAGCTCTGAGCTGTGAGTAAGAGAGAGAAACACAACTGATATTGTCCTCCACGAACGTCGCTGCCCGCCCTGACTGCCCGGCATTTAAAGCGCGGGAGGTGTAGCAAAGATTTGGAATTTACAATGAGAGCCACAACTCAGGTCAGGTGGACCCTCTTCTCATTCCCCCCTCTCTACTAACCAAACAAAAACTCTGTACAACCAATCCAACCCAATATCCCTTTTGATTCTCTCTCACTCTCTCTCACTATATATATATATTAGACTTGGACCAGCAATTTCTCATGATATTCTCATATCATGAGACACTGGTTTCTTGATCAAGTTTAGGTTTTGCATTTGTTTATTGCAAATTCGTTTTCTTGGTTTACGGGAGAGGGTTTTCCACATTGCCAAGAAGGAATTTGCATGTTAAAACAAATTAATGGTTTGAAAAAGATATCACTCGTCTGGATCTCATAATTTTAAAATAGATAAATTAAAATAAAATAAAAATACATGTATCAGGTCTTTATTTTTTGTGAGAGAGTATGAGAAAGAATCCACACATGAAACAATGCATGGATTTATTGAAAGAGAGTTTCTCACGCTACGGTGGTGGGAAGGAATTTGCACGCTGCACCAGTACTTGTTTTAAAAAAAAAATCATTCATTTGGGACCCACGTATTCAAAATAAGAGAGGGAGAAATAATAAAAAACATGTGAGAAGGAAATTGCACTCTGGCAGGGTGCAAAACTTATTCCCTTATTTATTTGTTCATTAGGTTTGAAGTTTGAAAACGAAAATAAATATGATTCTATTCCTCTAACGTATGCACAAAGATTACATTTAATTGAATATAAAAAATCACTAACAAACCATTAAGGAAGTCATAGGTATCACAATGCCGTTGTTATTAATATTAATTAATCCAATGCCTATATATGAGGCTATTATCACAAGGGATGTAGACCTTTCATCCAAATGAATGGACCAGATATTGTGGAACATGTCAAATGATAGGTCCCCCCCCCCCCCTTCCCCCACCCCTTATGTAGTTTGATATGCTTTTTTTGGTCATTTGATTGAAACCTTATATTTCTTCATTCTAGCTAGTTATCTTTATAACTATGTTAAACTTAAGCTGTCGATATAAGAAATGTATGACAGTTGATGAAGAATCTTAGCTTTTAAGAGTTTTAAATTGTTTGGTTGATAGTGATGCTAGATGTGATAGAAATAGAGATGTAATAAAATAATGAATAAAATAAGTTCATGTGGAAGAATAAATCATATAATTGGCTACTAAATTCCAATTCACAATTAATGCCTTCGAATCATTTTCTTGAATTTTGATGGGACACACGAACTGATCTAGATGCATCATACACCAGAAAAACTTGCAAAATGGATGATCTCAACCTTTAGTCATGACTTGATTTTGAACAGCCATTAGAATTGAATTTAACAATATCTAAAGAAAGTGTGTTTCAAGTGCACGAGACTCGCGTAAAGACTGTTTCTCAACTTGAACCCGTAACCATTAGGTCGCAATCTGCCCTCTAAGATTGAACGTAATGATTGGTTGTTTAAATGTAGACGAAAGTTGCCGACCTTTAGTGTTAGGTGAAACTGTTAATACTTGATTAGATATTTAGTTTTAGGTAAATCACTTAGTAATAGTGTTGTGTGTTAAGAAAACAACGCCCAGAACGGCGATTTGCAGAAGAAATGTGAAAAACAAAGAAGAACAAGTACACACAAACACACAGGATTTACGTGGTTCACCCCCAAGATGGAAGCTACATCCACGATCGAGCAACAGAACGAATTTTACTATTCTCTAGAAATGTTACAAAAACCTCTTTCTTACAGTCCTCTCAAAGATAAGAACATTATATAGAGAAGCCTTAACCTGAAGAAGTACAAGAATACCCCTGGACCCAGAAATTGTCAAACCGGACAGGGTCGGACCAAAACATAACGTATATCTCATAATATACCGTTTCGAAGATCTCGATGAGCCCAACACAACTCCCAGCCTTTGCCATGGAGGTACGCCATTTTTCAGCAATCCGAGATTGTTTCGAGGCCGAAATGGCCCTCTGAAGATCTCAACCACACATTCTGGACCAAAATCAGGCTTCACCAATAACATTATGAATGTTGATTCAGACATATTGATGTGTTTGTGCGTGGAAAACCGACTAATAACAAATCCGTCTTTGTCGAGGGGATATCATTTTTCAAACTGATAGAAAAAGATAAGATCTTAATTCTTTTATTTGTTGGAACAATTTATTCTTTTTTGCTAAAGCCAAAACACATGCATGTCAGTTATTAAGGTACAAAAATGACTTATGTTACATGTTATGATCTTGAAAAACTCTACTCCATGGATAATTGTGGTGGTGGGGAGGGGAGGGCGCATTGTGGTTAGTCTATTAATTCTATGCTTTATCTCTAATTCGTATTAATATCTACATAAAGTACAAATATGTTTGGAAATGGTCAATCCTTTCCATAATGGGCTCAAGCCCAACTTTGTTTATCTTCTTGAATGGAAGATCCAATTCCAAAACCCATGTAGGGAACTTCTTTGACCAAAATTAATTAAATTAAATAATTTTTTTTAACTTATAACTACCCAAAACACATAAACACTTTGGTTTGGTTTGGTTTGTTGGTTCAGATCATCTGACATAGCAAATCCTTTTCTCATAACTCTTCCTCATAGGACTAGCAATTTAGACATTTTTTAATTGTTGCGTCAAGAAATCGCCGGGACTCTCTGAAGCCTAGGTCTCTTTAGTAGTAGACTGAATATTAGAATTCAAGATGGTCGTTGTGATCTATGCATGTGTATATATAATGTGGATTGTAGGTGGAGACGGTGATGGAGAGTCCCATATATTGAGTCTTCTATTCATGGTAGGAGACCTCATTGTAGAGTCCTCTTGGGAAAGTGCTTCCCTGGTTGGTAGGTGTCCATTAACGTGCTGAGTTTCCATACCTCCTTGCTAAGTGGGGATATGGTGTCCTTGTAGGATTGTGATGCTAACTAACTGTTGTATATTAGGAGTGGGATGGGATAACCTTCCACATGGAGAATGGTATCTTTTCATAACTTAATCTCCCACTCCGGGTTGGACGGATTTTATGCGGGGTTGACCCGATGGGCTTATCCGCCGTACCGGTCATGATAGTCTCCACGTGTCGAGTCACTATTGGCTGATCATATTTAGGTATATCAGGAATGTTAATTAACTGTATAAGAAAGTTAGTATAAGCTTGACCAATAGTATTAAATCACCAATGAGCTCTAGTACTTTTCTACCACTGGGGCCCACAAGAGCTCAATCAATACCAAGAAAAACTTATATGGTCTTAAATTTTTCAAGCTCATTAAGGGTTTCATCAGTCATTAATTGGGTCAGAGTGCCGAAAGTTTAATACATGTCCTTGGCCAGCATTCCATCCAAGAATTTTTTTTTTTTTTATTTTTTGGTAGAATTCTATCAAAGAATATATATATATATATATTTTTGGTAGAATCCATCAAAGAATATGGCAACTTAAAAGTGTAAGGAACCAGCTGAAACTTTAATATGTATTGAAACACAAATTAATTTTGCACATTTTCCAATTTCATCAATGCATTAAACGCTTCCAAATTTTTGTTCCACACCTAAAATTCCTCCTCTATAGTTTGAGGTTTAAATTTATAAATCAAAGAAATAATCATACTTCGAGAGGTCTTAAAAGTTGTTTTTATCGCTCGATTGGGCCGGGCTCTTAAAAGTTAAAATCCCTCGGAAACCCATGTATTATGGGTTTTTTTTTATTTTTTTTGGGAGGGCTGGAGGGTTAAAAATTATGGAAACCTTGAAACCCTAACCCCACATAATAATCAAGAACACAATAAATGAATACATGGTATAGAGATTAGATGTTGAACCTAGCACTACGTATGTTGATGACAATTAATTTGGTGAAGGTCACTAGTCGTACTCTGTCAATCACGCCTTGACTTGAGTCTTTCACAAACTTTCATCACTACCCGAGTCTCTTCTTTGTGGGAGAAAATGGGGGAAATTTGACAAAGGCTGCAAGAATCCAAAACTAGTAAATATAATAGTGTCCCAACCTTAATCTCAGTTTTACAGTGAGATTGGATTGACCTGTTTCTGTGTGTGATGAACTGAACCGGTTCATGCATGGACTCCCACTAAATGACTAATCCAATAATTAATTAAACCCACAATTAAAAACCTCTAACAAATTAAGCCATTTTTACTGCAAAAATAAGCCCGGTTTGCCATACGAAATTACCTTCGACTACACATGTACATGTACGTATATTGGGGTAGGGTGAAAATTTATGGGATACACAAACTCGAGAGAGAGAGAGAGAGAGAGAATAATGGGTATATTTGGAGGTGAGCGTGTGATAGTGAGAGCACATAAATAAATTCGGTGGTGAATTCACTATCATAATAATGTGAATGAACAATCATCCAGTGAGGTTGGAATATGGGTTCAGAGACTGCAAGCAAGGCCCATTAGCTGATTTGTCTTGTGTAAGAGCTTGTGTCACACTCATAGATAGTCTCATTCGTCTTACGCCAAAGACGTAAAAGGATGTTAGCCCACGCCAACGAAGGAAAGTGGCTTTATCTAGTAGAAAGGGCAATACCACACTTTTCCCTCAAAGCCCATTAAAACCTCTAAATAAGTGTTTTTGGTTCTCATTGGTCACAACTCTAACCACCCTTCATCACACTCCCTTTTTTTTTTTTTTTTTGGCTTTCAACTTAAAGCCAAGACATCAGATATCCTTTGAGGACCACAACAAAAGCATATTAAGAAAGTCAAAAAAGCTGTCCATTAGCCAAACAAAGCCTTCACGCCCCTACACACACTCTCTCTCCTTCACGCCCCTATACACTCTCTCTCTCTCTCTCTCTCTCTCTCTCTCTCTCAATCAATCAAAACTAATATATAAAATTTTTATAAAGTCTCAGCTAGGTATGCTGTCAATGTGAGCTAGAATTAAATTCTTTCTCTCCTTAAAGCACTTTAAGTAACCAATGGTAATAATGACTGAAATGATAGATACCATCTCTCTCTTTTGGATGCTATCTCTCACATTCAGTATGGTATCATTTAAAATCAGTCACCCAACTCCCCTACACATTGGCCCATTCCTTCTTTATTCCTTATTAAATAAATTTTAATAATCACCTAGCTATCTAGGGTTTAATCAATTGGTGAATATCACACACTGGTGTACTTCTCCTTGACAGACCTGGTGCATGCATTGCATTGTGTTCCTCATAAGAAATGTCCCTTTCTGTTACCAGGGTCTTAAAACCCGGATCAGAATCGGCAGAATCACTCGATTAAGATTTGGAATTGAATGGGGTCAATCTGACCAACCCGGCTCAATTCTTTTCATACTGAGTCTGTATTCAGTCCAATTCTATATGTATATGATAAGACACAAAAATGCCACAACCAGCTCACCACCACATCATATCACAACTTCCACCATTCACAATAGATCACTGACTCACAAATGCCAAGTTATTCTCCATGTGGATTGATTCTTTTTATTGTTAGAGTTGTTATACGGTAGAACAAGTTACCTTCTCTATAAAGAGACTCTATAAATACATCACTGTACAAAGGAATATGAATTGAGAAAGAATTATCAAATCAATGCATCTCTTGTCATGATATCAGAGCACAGCTCTTTCTAACTTTCTTTTTAAAACCTGCTTTATCTTCTTCTCCGATGGCTTCTTCTTCTCTGTTTCCCATCACCGGAATCAGTAACCTCCTTGTTGTTAAGCTCGATGGCTCGAATTACCTCTTGTGGAAGGATCAACTCGAGTCTATTCTCACCAGGTCAAATCCGATGGATCATGTTGACAGTTCTCTCACTGTTCCTTCTGCAACCCTAGTTCCCACATCTACTGATTCCTCTGGATCCATTATTACTGTCTCCAAACCCAACCCAGAGTACCAAGCCTAGCGCAAGACTGATCACCTTGTATGTGCCTGTATCAATGCGCCAATCCACGAATCTCTTTCTTCTCACATCCTTGGACTGCAATCCACGAAGGAGGTCTGGGACTCCTTGGCTTCTCTATTTCTTCAGCAATCCACAGCCAAACGCAATCTCTTGCGCCATGATCTCATCACTATCACCAAGGGATCCAATACCATCACTGAGTAT